>NW_015539822.1:394046-396258 GCF_001515605.1 Sinocyclocheilus anshuiensis | reverse complement strand
GCCGACCAACGGCGGCGGAGCAGGTGGAGGAGGAGCCCGAGGCGGAGACGGAGAGCCAACGAGCCAGGGGGAAGCCGAGGATCTGGGGGGGCCAGGATGGAGCCGAGGGCTCTGGCGACCGAGGCGGAGGCGGAGATCTCGATGAAGGTGGCGAGGCTCTCTCGAGGACCATCCCCGGACAACTGCGCTCGTGTGGTGGCGTTAAGTCCAACTTGATAGAATGAGCAGAGGCAGTTGTCCGGGTAGTGCGTGAGGTGAGCCAGGGACAGAAAGTTATTCGTGTGGTCCTCAAGAGAGTGTTCCCCCTGCTCCAGCAGGAGGATTTGGAAGGCGGGGTAATCCATAACACGAAAATAAAAACTGACAAAAACCGGAAAAACAAACGAGGGGCAAGACGCCGCTATACTTTACTTGGGGTCGGTTATTCTGTCACAACATGGTGTGTGGAGGCAGGCAGGATGACGAGGACGACAAGGATTCCAATAATGATTTTTAATGTAGACACAACAAGGCAGATTCAGGTAGGTGAGACACACACACTCGGGGTAACATTCACAATAACCGACAAACTAGAATACAAGAGACAGGAACTGATATAGGGCAGATAACGAGGGGCAGACAGGTGAGCACAATGAGGTGATTAACTAATGATGAGAACAGGAACAACCAAATAAGGACACAGAGGGAGAAACTACAATCAACAGTCCACAGGGGTGTGACAACAGCGGGGTTAGTAAATGACGACAAATGTAAATTGTTTTGTTTTATTTATTTACAAATTTCTTAGTTTCAACTAGTTTCACCGCTGAAAACCCCCTAACCTTTTCTTTTTCATACTTATCTCTTTTTCTACTCCCTCACCTTTCCATGGATTCTTTGGAAGAAGGGGGTGCCACTGCACTCCTCTGCCTTTCTTAAACCACCTCTGATAAGTCACAGATCCTCGAGCACGGAAGGGGGGATGGGAATGAAGTGAAGCAGGTGAACTCTGGCTGGCGTCCAGGGAGAGAAAGGCGGGCAGTTTGTAGGTCAGTGCTGATGGGATACACGGAGAAGTGAAGGCCTTGCCCGAGTTCTCGGTGCTCGCAGTTCCAGTCCAGTCTCCAATTACTGATGGAACTCGTGCATCTCTCTCTGTCTTCCTCTCTCCTCTCATCCTCCTTGAAACCATGCCTCCCTAAAGACACAGGGAGACAGAAACAAGACAAAGATTTTCAGGATCGGTGGAGGGGAAAAGAAAGGTTGTGAAATATTAAACATGACGAGGTCTCATTGGAATGAACTGGCATGTTTTCCTTTTGGATATTTCTGGGTCTTCTGAAATATACAAGTGGCAGAATAACAGCCCCACTATATGTGTCAGTAATTAGTCGGCTGAAAGATTTACAGAAAACATTTCAACAATGTCCTAGAAAAGTCTCCAGAATATTTGAGCTAAAAAGTTACTGCAAGTTCCACTGCCGTTGTTATTTTGGCCTATTTTTATGTTTCTTGTCATTAGAATCCATTGTAAAAAGAAACTTCCATTTTTCGTACAATAAATTATTCAGAACTTTACAATGAAATCAATTCAGGATAGTCAAGTTTATGCCATAACAACAAATTAATGACACTTAAAAACATATGAAAAATGTTGCATTTTAAAAACAGGATAACAGTCAACAGTAGTTGCGTTTTATTTGAAGTGTTTCCACTGATGTTGAACATTATTTCATTTTTGATTTTTTATTCATTCTCTCTCTCTCTCTCTCTCTCTCTCTCTCGCTCTCTCTCTCAAAAAATAAAATAAATAAATAAAACACTTTAGCATATTTTTAATAAGATTACTTATTATATAAATAATATACTTTGAAAGACAATATTTAAGTTAAGTATTTTAATGTCTTCAGACATTTCATTGCATGTTAATTGCAACTAATTTAAAACATATTAGTTTAAATGTATATTTAATTTAAATTTGATTGAGCTTTTATTGTTATTGAAATAAGTGTACTGGGGATATATTATATAATTTTTTATATGAGTACGAGTACAGGAGACCAGTATCGGTATCGGTGCATCCCTATCTTCTGTAGTTACATCGTGTACTAAGAGTATGCTAAGTTACAGCTAAAAGTGCTACCGCCAGACCTGGAGATCGACTGAATGGATTCGAAAACGGTAAAACTCAACTGTTTAACTCTAGGGGAGTTGGAAAATGAGCCTATTTTCA
>NW_015539822.1:389019-393995 GCF_001515605.1 Sinocyclocheilus anshuiensis | reverse complement strand
GCTAAAAGTGCTACGCCAGACCCGGAGATCGGCTGAATGGATTTGAAAATGGTAAAACTCAACTGTTTAACGGTAAAACTCAACTGTTTAACTCTAGGGGAGTTGTAAAATGAGCCTATTTTCAAAAATAGTGGAGTGTTCCTTTAAGTGCATTTTTTAGTACAATTAAGCACACTACTTTTTCACTGGGTGTTACAGAACATGATTGTTTGGTTGATATTGTGTTTTGTAGATATAATTTACTTTTAAGTCTAATCATAATTGCAATATACATTATATATAGCAACAGGTACAAAAATAATATGATAAAATAAATAATAGCATTATTATATCATTTATATACAGTAATATAATTATAGGTCACAGTAAATTTGTCATTTAATTGTATGTATTTACAGTACTACTGTAAATGTTACTGTGCAAATACATCAATAGTTGCCAGCAATATACAAAGAATTCACGCTTAATTCTGACGGCGCACCAGTTGAGATTCAGGAGCTGTGAGAGTCTTCCAGTCTCCAGAGTAAAGAGAAGAGATTTCACTTCCTCAGCAGACCGTAGGGCAAACATGGGCCTTTTCATTTAAATATTAATGCCACCACTGAAGTAAGCAAGCATGACGAGGATGCAATTATAACCTAAATAAGCCTTTGATAAGTCTTGCTATAAGAGGCAATGTGTTAGTATATGAACACGTTTTAAATGTTGTTGTGCCTGTTTATGTTTATGGGGAGATCTGTGCTCCTGAAGTAGCCATTAAACACTTGGAGAGAGCATTAGTGCCACACTTTAATATAAAGTTTATAGAGGGAGAAAGAGAGAGACTTTAAAAAAATGTAACGATAGCTTTTTACTCATCATCTGAGCCATTTATTATGATTGCATGTGTGTATGAGGCATTAATGTGCATGTGCAGGCCTGCCGCACGCACTCACCCTGCATGTTAAGTGCATGTGTTTGTGTGCGTGTGTGTACCAGCCCATGTGTTTATTGGTGGCGGGCCAGTTGTCTCTGGCTTGTTTTGCTCGGTCGATAATTTCCTCATTTGCTAACGGGAAAATAGCTAATTAAAACCCTCTTCAGCTAACAGCCTGTTTGGGAGTATGCTAATGCAGTCCTGGACTGGCTTCTGTTCCTGCCCCATTCCCAACACCCCCCCATTATGATGGTGGTTCGGGACATTGATTCAGCGCTCACTTCACTGCTGCGAGCCAAAAAGATGATTTTCTTCATTCCAAAAGAGACTCTTTAAATCAGCGTGATTAACAACTATGTAATTACATTGTAATAAGCAGTGAATTGGAGGTTTATTTCACAATTACACTGTATTTCCCACTATCTTATATATTTATATGCTATAAAATATTTTTAAAAATTGTAAATAATAGAAACATTATTGGAGTATGTTGTTCACTAAAGATTTTTTTTTTTACTACAAAATTTCACATTTATTTTAATGCGTTACTTGCCATTTCTTTGTGAATGTTTGTGACATTTACTGAGTGCACATTGTTTCTACACCAATTATTTGGTCAGTTTATTTTAAAGTCCAATTCTTGCCATTAACAATTCATTAACTATGACTTTTTCCTCAATAAACTCCAAATTTGCTGCTTATTAATAGTTAGTAAGGTAGTTGTTAAGTTTAGGTATTGGGTAGGATTAGGGATGTAGAATACGGTCATGCAGAATATGTGCTTTATAAGTACTAATAAACAGCCAATATGTTAATGATAGGCATGCTAATAAGCAACTAGTTCATAGTGAGAATTGATCCATACACTAAACTGTTACCAGTAATTTTTCACTATGTAATGGAAATCACATAAATGTCATTATTTATTTATTTTAAATGCCAGGACAGTAAAAGTAAATAGCAAAAGTACCAAAAGTAATAAAAAAATATTAAATGTTATATATGAAAATATTACAAATAATAATATTAATAATAAGAGTAATATATACATATACGTGACCCTGGACCACAAAACCATTTTAAGTCGCTGGGGTATATTTGTAGCAATAGCCAAAAATACACTGTATGGGTCAAAAAGTAAAGATCATGTTCCATGAAGATATTTGGTAAATTTCCTACTGTAAATATATTATTTTTGATTAGTAATATACATTGCTAAGAACTTCATTTGGACAACTTTAAAGACGACTTTCTCAATATTTAGATTTTTCTTTGTACCCTCAGATTCCATATTTTCAAGTAGTTGTATCACGGTCAAATATTGTCCTATCCTAACAAACCATACATCAATAGAAAGCTTATGTATTCAGCTTTCAATTCTAAATTCCCTTATGACTGGTTTTGTGGTCCAGGGTCACATATGGTCTGGTTTTTTTTTCTTCTAATTATTCACAAATGGTATATTGGTGTATTTTTACACTTTAATTCTCTAATGTATTTATCTTGCATCGAGGTCTCTCCAAATGCTGGCAATAATGCAGATTTTTATAAACAAAACTTTTGAGCTTGTTTGCAGGGGAAATGAAAGTTTTATTCTTGATGTTAGTGTTCATGCCTTGGGGTGAACTTGCTGAAATCTGACAGCAAAACACCAGAGAGTACAACTGCAAGGCTGTAGTAATTAGCTGTTTTTTTAAGACTTATATTTTTTATTGATGTGTTGTTTTTCTTCACTGACTTCCTTTGTAATGCCGTGATGAAAGAGGCAGTCAAAGAGAAGAGATCGAGCCGAACAAAAAAGATTACAGCTTTCATGTCCTTGCCGCTCTTTCATCAAAACTTTGTGTTGTTCATTAAGGTCACCAGACTTTTCTTTTTGTCTTCTTTTCCTCTAGCGTGTTTTGCTTATTTGCTGGGTTACATTTGACAAACCTCAATTAAGTTTGGTTGCAGAATTAATTGTGCTGAAATTGATTTCGAGCTGACGGGCGAAATACATATTTTCTTGTTTCTGAATCACATCCATTCTAATTAGGTCACACATCATCAGTTTTTAGTAAGAGATATTATCTTTTGTCTAACACAGAAAATGGATATGCAGGAACTAGCATTCAGAACTAATGCATTCCGGAAACTCTGAGCAGTACCTCATCCACAATTCCCCATCATGATGGTACATTTGAACAATGTGCAGCAATGATTCACTTAAGCTTTTCCATTTCAACAGGCTTACTGGAAGAGAGAGCTTTGGAACGATCATGTAAGAATAATTACACAGTTGTGCTTTTATCCAAAGTGACCTGCAGTTAACTGCAGATATATTTTTTATTTGTAATTATCTCCTTTTACTGTTTCTACCAGTACACATGCAATACATCTTGTTTAGCATAATTAAGTTAATTTCTATATACTTACATATTTTCAAGTTGTACAAATTAACATAGGATAAAGTATTATGAACTTATGCACTTATGGTAAACTAAATTATATTTTAATGCCATTTTTATTAAAACTTGTATTTCATGTATTTACATATATTTGTAATTACACACTTCCAGTTATAATAACTTTTGGTGACACTTTATTTTAAGGTGTCCTTGTTACACATGTTACATGTACTTATTATTATAATAACAATACATTTTGCATAATTGCTGATTTTGCATAAACCCTGATCCTAACCCTAACTAAGTAAGTACATGTAGTTAATTAATATTACTCAGTACTTAAATGTATAATTATACTGTAACAAGGACACCTTAAAATAAAGTGTAACCTCACTTTGCATGTATAATATCAAATAACACTACAGTTAATAATCAAGCATTTTACATATGCTTTGTTAGTCAGCACTTCAAAAGATGAATAAAACGTTTTTATTTGACAAACTGCACTTTAAAAGTGTAGTAAAGTGTGTTAAGACACTCATGAATGTGTACTCTTTAATTATACTTTTAAGGGGGACTTTTATTTCATTAAAATTATATTATCTGAAAACATATATTTTTAAGATTTGAAGTGCACTGCAAGTTCACATTCAATACAATTAAGCACTTCTTTTTCACAAGGGACTATTAAAATATTAAGTTATTGGAAACGATTTAAGTTTAACTAAGTTGCTGTAGTGTAGTATTTATATAGAATAATAGCTTTAACGTGATAGATAATTATGAAAACATCATGGTCTTCAGCATAAAATGCACTGCAGCTCTCAAGGCTCTTGAATGCTGAAACGCAGAGCCTCAATTCAAGAACATAAATACTGCTATTTGAATAATCAGGAAAAAATTATTGCTGTCAATGATAAATGCACAAGTCGTTACTAATGACACACACAAAAAAAGGCTAGATTGCTAGCTCAGGTTTCTCTTCGCCGGGCACTTGATTGCTCACAGAGACGTTTCTGAAGCTGTCAGAGGGTTTTTGTATAGCTGCCAATGATCACTGCGCCCTGTGTTTCTCAACAATACTGCGGCGACACATCATTTGTCCAAAAGTCACACGCTTTCAAAAGTTAATTGGGTTTTAAAAACCAATATAAAATTCCATTGCTATAATCGCTCCTTAAAGATTTTTCTTTCATCAGAGCCGGCCGCTAATTGTGTGAGCCTGAATGAAAGTGGGCGGATGAAATTACCTTGAGTCTGTATCATAATACTGCAAACTATAGACAGGAAATATATGACAGGTCGAGGAGATTTGTCATATTTTGTTAGTGGATGTGAGACAAGGAAGAGAACACTTCAAGGTGCAGACCAACTCAAATGTGATTAAAATTGCCCCGTGGATCTTTAGAATGTTACAAAAAATATGCTGTTGAAACATGTAACTGTTGAATCATGTAATTCCAAACTTGTATGTATTTCTTTCATCTTTGGAAAACAAAAGATTTGGATGTTTTCTAACGTCTCAGTGTTTTTTGTCCATATAATGAAAGTATGTTCGGTCCAATGTTGCTTTGCACCTCATCGACTTCCATTAAACAGACAAAAACATTTGAAATATTGTTCATACACTCTAAAAAATGCTGGGTAAAATAGGGACAAACCCAGCAATTGGG
>NW_015539822.1:382343-386885 GCF_001515605.1 Sinocyclocheilus anshuiensis | reverse complement strand
TTTTGACCCAGCGGTTGGGTTACTACCCAGAAGGTTGGGTTAAACATTTAACCCAACCGCTGGGTCAAAACAGCCCAATTGCTGGGTTTGTCCCTATTTTACCCAGCACTGGGTTGTATTTAACCCAGCATTTTTTAGAGTGTAATACACATATAAACAGAATTTAACAGAACTTTCATTTTTAGGTGAACAATACCTTCTAAACCTCCAATAGTCACATTGACTTTTTTTGTCATTTGTGTTTATTTTTTAACCGTGTTTCTGAAGTTGTGAAGCATTATTTCAGCACAGATTTGCTCAATCAGAAATGTCAGTAAATCATTCTAATTGTGGGTAGTACTGGTGATTGTTATTTCACAAATAAGAGCTCAGGACTAAGCACTGGAGCTGCAAATTGCAGCCTTGCAATGTTATTGAAACTAGACTCACAACATGAATTTCAATTATTCCGAACAATCTAGGACCTGATAAACAGCACATTTCTCTCGCCGCCTCATGTCCTTCACCAAGAACAGTGCAATTACATCTCTGCTGGGAAATGGGGGGCTGACAGAATACAAGAGGCCAGTAATCAGAAGAGGAGAGGTCCGTCTTATAACAAATTACACACCAGCGCAACACTGCATGCTTCTGCCTAACAACATCCCTGAAGTCAGAATGTAGACCATCTCTTCTGCATTTGGCCTACTTAACTGTACACATGCTTATATAGACACGCACACATTCAGAAAGGTCAGAGGTGTCAGCGTTGTATCTGACTGCGTAGGTGCTGTTTGTCTCGTATGTGAGATCATATGAGATATTGAGATGGATGAGCCTTTGAAATGTCATAGCGATAAGGCTGTTTTCTAACAAAATGTTGTAATTATAGTAAAGTAATTTTGTTATGTGCTTTTGTCATTTTTATTATTTTTTTAAAAATATTTCTAATTAGCACTAATTAATTTTTTATTTCAGTCATAGGTTTAGTAATTTTATAGCACTTTAATTTAAACAGATTTTATTTCAGTTAGTTGGCAGCATTTCTAATTCTAATTTTTATTGTTGTTGATTTTCGTCTAATATTTGTTTTTTATTTTAGCTTTATTTTAATTAACAGATTTTTTTTATTAGTTGTAACAACATTGTTGTTGACTCTGACAAGCACTGGGCCCCATTCAGTTTCAATGTATGAAAAAGAGCAGCTCAGACATTTTACTAAATTTCTTCTTTTGTGTTGTATTATATATGTTATATACAATATTTATATATATACACTCTTAAGTTATTTCACAAATAAGAGCTCAGGACTAAGCACTGGAGCTGCAAATTGCAGCCTTGCAATGTTATTGAAACTAGACTCACAACATGAATTTCAATTATTCCGAACAATCTAGGACCTGATAAACAGCACATTTCTCTCGCCGCCTCATGTCCTTTACCAAGAACAGTGCAATTACATCTCTGCTGGGAAATGGGGGGCTGACAGAATACAAGAGGCCAGTAATCAGAAGAGGAGAGGTCCGTCTTATAACAAATTACACACCAGCGCAACACTGCATGCTTCTGCCTAACAACATCCCTGAAGTCAGAATGTAGACCATCTCTTCTGCATTTGGCCTACTTAACTGTACACATGCTTATATAGACACGCACACATTCAGAAAGGTCAGAGGTGTCAGCGTTGTATCTGACTGCGTAGGTGCTGTTTGTCTCGTATGTGAGATCATATGAGATATTGAGATGGATGAGCCTTTGAAATGTCATAGCGATAAGGCTGTTTTCTAACAAAAAAAGAAGCATTGTTTTCAATAGACTTTAAAGGAATAGTTCACCCAAAAATGACATTTCTGTCATCATTTATTCACTCTGATGATGGTGAAGTTCACTCTTCAGAACGAGTGTGACTTACTTTCTTCCACGGGACATGAAAGGAGATATTTCTAGCAGAATGTATAAGCTGTATACTTTTTTTTTTTTTCCCCATACAATGAAATATGATGAACGAAGAATGGTGACCACAGCTGTCAAACAAGATTTGATTTTTAGTGAATAATGATTTTATTTTCTGTCTGTTCCTCACACAAACATATCATTTATATATGTATATATATTTTATCCGCCTGCCAACTGTCCCCCTCGGGGTAATGAGAAGAACAAAAACACACTGCCAAGCAAAAGGCAAACCGCACACCTCTGTGTTTGACACAAATGTAAATGTGTGTTACATGATATTATGGCTGCCCCAATCTAACTGTCCAAGGCCACTTTTTGCGTTGTGCTAGTGAATGTGGGTGAATCTCACCTGATGCTTTTTATGTGGCCTTGTTAAGCCTACACTCTTAAAAATAAAGGATCTTTATTGGCATCAACGGTTCTATAAAGAACCTTGAACAGCCATGGAACCTTTCAAATGCAGAAAAGTTTCTTTATAGTTGAAAAAGTTTCTTTAGATTTTTTTAAATGTTCTTCAAAATGGTTCTTTTAAGAACCTTTGACTCAATGGTTCTTTTGTGGAACCAAAAATGGTTCTTCTATAGCATCGCTGTGAAGAACCTTTTAAGCACCGTTATTTTTAAGCATATATATTTATTGTGTATATATTTTTTTTTCTCTCTTTCTAGACATACAGTATTTGCGTACATGAGTTTGCGCATCTGTCAGCGGTCCCACACATGCTGCAAATTGATATTCCATTATTTCACATATTATCTTAGATGAAAGGCTTTCTAATTCTACACAGAAAGACTCAAACAAAGGAAAAGCAGCCCAGGGTCAGTAATGCTGCGAGCAGCGGGACTCCACCTCCTCCTCCACCTGTCACTCAGGAACCTCTCCGTCCAAAGCCCAATTAAATCTCTTCCCTCCACGTGAGCTGACCCCGCGCGCATGAATATGTATGAGAGCAAATGCAAATAAACTGCTTCACCGCTGCGCACGTGCAGCCTCCGAGGAAGAGGATAACAAAGGAAAGGCCCACACTGAGCGTCAGGAGCACGGATGCCATCACTTCCCAGAATTATCACAGGGCGAACGGAACACGAAACCTGCCGAGACGTGTGTGTGTGTGTGTGTGTGTGTGTGTGTGTGTGTGCATGTTTGACCATTATCTGTACTACAAAAGCCTTTATATGGCTCACTAGACAGCTGGTGTGCAGGAAAGGCACATCAAATACCGTTAAACTTTTTAATGTGCTTGGTAAATATGGATCTGAAGGGACATCTCTTACTTAGGAGAGAGGAAAAGCATGAATTATACATGAACTCCGGATATTGGAGTACACTGATATGATTAGAACTGCTATTATTATGACAATTATTATCATAATCATCATCTATAGTAGTACTAGGAGCAGTAATAGCCCCAGATTATATAAAATTCCATCTCTGTGGACATAAAACTGTTCGTCTGCATTCAACGCTCGATTACAAAGCCGCTGTTTGGAGGTCAGAATTAATACCCAAATAAAATAAGTAATAAGGGTGATGGCTTCATATATAGTGACATTTAGTGCAGGAAAAGTGCCAAGTCGTCACAGCATACAGGGGTGTGCTTGTAAATAATTAATCTTTGCTCTTCATGTCTACTTGTCAGTACAGACTGGGGCCTTGTATCCTGGCAACGCGCCATGGTTTCCACATGCTGCAGGGAGAGAGAGGCCCTCAGGGGGGAGCCAATCATCTCTCTGCCTGAAGCTGAAACAGCAACGCACACACAGACGCACGCAGATATGCAAGCGCAGACTCACTCACGCAGAGAAAGCCGACTATGTATGTACATATGCTGCCGTAAACCAGATACACACATGCGTGCTAAGTGTTATGCTCTGCTTCCTTCTGGCTCTATTCCTGAGACATCTTCATTTCACGGCCCGGCATATCTCAGCCCCACGTCATTCATATTTTAGCATGGCTGCTTAGCTTACATCTCTACCTTGTACACAACAGTGGACTAAACAGCTGCTTTTTTATTTTAGTTCATTTAAATTCTTGAAATATACTACAATATGAACAAAGTGCTTATAATAAAGAAGAATGTTAAATGTATTAGTTTAAAATGCAGGTAGAGTGAACTTTAGAGTGTTTTTGACTCACTTAAAGGGATAGTTCAACCAAAAATGAGAATTCTGTCATTATTTACTCACCCTCAAGTTGTTCCAAACCTGTATGAATTTCTTTCGTTTATTGCTTCTGTTGAACACAAAAGAAGACATTTTGAAGAATGTTGGTAACCAAACAGTTGCTGGTAGCCATTGACTTCCATACTATTTTCTTTCCATACTATGGAAGTCAATGGCTACCATCAATTGTTTGGTTACCAACATTCTTTAAAGGGGTCATATGATGTTGTCACTTGTGGTTGCCGCAAGCCCGCCCGGCCGCGCCGTTCTCAAGCCCGCCAGCCGTTCCTCACTCAAACCGGCCTCCGCTTACTCTAGGCCGCCGGCCTCCGCTCACTCTAGGCCTCTGCTCACTCAAGCCCGCCCGCCGCCGCTCACTCTAGCCGCTGGCCTCCGCTCACTCTAGCCCGCCGCCGCTCACTCTAGCCGCCGGCCTCCGCTC
>NW_015539822.1:370165-382105 GCF_001515605.1 Sinocyclocheilus anshuiensis | reverse complement strand
TAATGTGTTTTTTGAACCTTAAACCGCATAAACACATTTCATTACACCAAATACACAAAAAAATTGTGCAGTAGCAACATCATATGACCCCTTTAAAATATCTTCTTTTGTGTTCAACAGCTGAAAGAAATTCATACAGGTTTGGAACAATTTGAGGGTGAGTTAGTTATGACAGATATTTTTTATTTTTTTGGATGATCTATCCCTTTAAATACATCTTTATTTGTCATTTCATAATAACTTCTATTCTCTTTGAAATATGGTTAAAGTTTGTTGACAAATTTACTGACAAGCATTTATAACTAATATTTATATAATATATTTATATTACTAAAATATAATGTCAATTCTATTGAAGCTTATATGTCACACATTTAAATATATTTCTGTCATGACAACTCTCGGAGGGATTGGCATGGTAATGTACATGACAATGTTAATGTATTTGGTCTTGGTGGAATAGATCTGCCACGCTGTGCCATGTGATAATGATGTCATTAGGTCAGATTGAGTTAGACATATCGGACTGCGCCATCTAGAGTTTCATGCCAGAACTCTGTATTTATTCAGTTGCAATTAAGGACATTTAAATTCTAATAAATTTAAAAGCAAAATAACACACTACAGTTAAAATTATAAATCAAGTACTTTACATGTGCTTCAGTATGTTAGTCAGCATATTATAATAAGTGTACTTCTTTAAAGCATGACAACAGATTATTAAAAGAAGTACTTTTTAAAAGTGCACTTAAGTGAGTTATGAAAGTCTTGAAAGTCTGCATTTAAGTGGCCTTTTAGTTCATTAATATTATATGCAAATACAGTTTATATATATATATACTTCTTTTTCACAAGGGTTTCGTTGTGAAAACCTCCTCCATCAAACATTTTGATTCAAAGCGTCACAAAATAAGTTATCTGACCTTGTACACCGAGTGTATGTTGTGTTATTAGGTCAGTGTGTTCAGTTAACCTGCCCGTGTCAGTGTTAACCAAGACTCTTCTCAAAGAGGTCAAGCTTCCCAATAACAGTGTTGCGTAACATACCAAGAAACAAACAGGAGCCAAATCCCGCTGACGTAACCACATGACCTGTTTTTAATAACCAGTCTTCAGAGTCAAATAACCAAACTCACTTCACACACATCCACCATTCAGTCCCTGGATTCTAATTAGACAGCGAGAGCTGCTTCTGTCTCTCCGGAGTCTCAGACAACAAAAACCTCCAACTCTGTGCTGCAATAAGCAATTAAATTAGATTATTTTAGCCTTCAAAAATGAATAATTAGCACATAAGAGAGGTTTGAAGATTAACTAATGAGACAGAAAATCAGGCACATTAGTGCAGCCCCTCCAAATGAAAACGATGTAAATTTTTCTTGCGTTTCACTAAATATGTGGACAGTAATGCTGGGCCAATGAAAAAAGACAATATTGACTTTGAAGGTCCATATTATGTGTATGGTTTTGTTTATGTTGAGAGGTTTTTGCTGGTAGAGGAGGAGATGATCAGTGGAATTTCAGAATAATGCAATAAAACAAAAGAACGCCGTGAATAGTGACAGTTACACAAACATTTCTAAATGTCTATTCTATGATGCTGATTATAAGGATAGATGTGTGTAAATGTGTGTGTATGAGAGCACTGAGTGCTCCTGCCTCAGGGCTGTGTGTGTATGTGTGTGTGTGTTTTTGAGGACCCAGTAAAGGCCTGCCTCCAGGGTCAGCCTCATTAAAATTCTAATGGCTTCTCAGCTACATGCAAATGGCTCTAATGGCAAAGCTAAGCGAGAGAGAGAGAGAGAGAGACAAAGAGAGCAAGAGAGACAGAAACAATTCAAAATTAGATTCATGTTTTTTTTTGTGTCTTTTTTAAGCAAACCTCAAGAGGGACAGTGTCTGTCTCAGTTCATGTGTATGTGTACAAGTGGCATATTGTTGTTCAGTTAAAGCGTTCAGCTCTAAGGCGTGAAGACAGTTTGATTACGCTGCTTAAATGATATTGGAACACTGATGGAAGAACTATATTACCCATATTTCATTTCAAGAGTTGCATGCGTTTTAAATGCTTCATAATGTAGGGTTGAATCATAAGGCATAAGCCTGTCATTTTTCCACATACATTCATTTTCCAGCAAACAAATGCAGATGAAAACAATTCCTGGTAGCTTTGTTTGATAGATGTTTGGTTTGCACATACCCCAAAATTTGGGTATTTAAAGGGACAATTCAACAACAACAAAAAAAGAATATTCTATTATTGTACTCGTCTTCATGCTCTTCTGCTAAACATAATTGAAGATATTTTGAAGAATGTTTAACTTCAATAGGGTCCAAAAATCAACAGGGTCCAAAACAAAATGATTGGAATCTGTTTATTTCATTTCATGGATAAAAAAAACCCACTGAGACATTTTCAAAATAACACAGAAGAAATAAAGTTGCACACGTTTGGAATGTGATGAGGGTTATTATTTCAAATTGAAAATGTATTAGTTTAAATTAATGTGTTATGTCTTCGTTTAAATGATAAATGCAATTAGCTGAAGTTTAGAGTGCTTTTTGACCCATTTGTCTTTACGTGTAATTTCATAATTACTTCTATTGCTTTCATAATTTGGATAAAGTTTAATGTGATTTATGGTAAACTAAAATATATTATGGGAAACTCTAATGTGATTTCTTTTAAAACATATAAGCTATATCATGCATTTGCATATTTTCAAAATGTAATTTGTAATGATGAAATTGCAAGTGAGTGCATTTAAAATATATTAACTTTAAATGCAAAATAAAAATATAATTATAATCAAGCACTTTGCATGTGCTTTACTATTTTACATTAGAGTGAGTGATTTAAAAAAAAAAATTTGTAGTTTTTGTGTGAACTACTCCTTGAAGTAAATAACGATCCAGACATTCACTGTATTTTTTACCAGTCCCATAAAGAATGATTTCATTAATTGGCAATCAAGCACAGCCTGTGCTATTGTCTCCTCATCGGCTCAACATGGCTGAAATTCTCAGTTACCACAGCGATAAAACGCCTGGTGATGGCATTTCATTCAGAGAATTAAAAGAGAGAACAAGCCACAAAGCAAGGGCTGTTTATTCAAGTTTATGCACGGGGAGATGCTGCGCGAGAGAGAATAGGATGGAGAACGAGAGTTTAAAATACATTCTTCCCAGTGTGAGTGATCCCTGCAGTGAAAGCATGTCTCTAGCTGCCAGCGCTCTGCTATTGAACTCTATGTCAGAGTGCTGGAGTTCTCTTCTGCTTGCAGCTGTGGGGCTGAAGTGTTGTTTCCCAGCAAGTGAGCCAAACACTGTCCCTCAGCTTAAAGACCCCCCAAACACACACACACACACACAGACGTGCACACACAGAGCGAGCACAATGGATTCAGAAAGGGCTCTCATCTGAAGAGTGCTGGCTTCTGTCTTTGAGTGTCAATTCTGTTCTTTTTCCCAGGCTGGATTCCTCTAGTTGTGCAACATAGTTGAAGGGACTTAGGCCTTGATTTTCATCTTCATGTCAGCTTGCATTAGTCATTTCTGTTTGTGAAGGCCAGATTGATGGGTCTGAGACTGATGCTTCGGACCTCTTAACTTGTGACACAGATAAAAATCCAAACATTAACTGTATTTCCATTGTACAAAATACATATTTTTACTTTTAAATTTATTATTTGGCAGACAGTCAATATCCATGTGCAATATACAGTGTACACAAATACAATATCAATGTAAAACATATCCTGTTAAATTAAGATTAAGATTTATATATAATATACAGTATATATAAGTTGCAAGAAATTCATAGTAAAAAATAGTGACAATGTTTCATGGTTTAACTTATAACTAAATTAAATAATGTTATTATACCAATCTATGTACTTTAATTACCAAAATCTTTTAACCATAAATTGTACTTTTTTTTCTAACCATAAAATGTAGGCTAATAACCACGATTATTAAACCGTCCATCACAACTGTCCTGGCAATAAATATGGACAATAAAGACAAAACACACAACACTAAAATAATGTAACAGAAAATGGAACACAAAAAACTCTCTTGTGCAATACTGATAACAAAATAACAATAATGTAAAATTATAATAATAATATGTGATGTGTCACACAGACATCTGGGAATGTGTCTTTCACCATAAAGTATATGGTAATGTATAGCTTTTACTTGCCAAAATATACGTTTGACAGTATTTTACAGTACAATTACATATAATACGGTTAAATGTACAGTTTTCACCATACTTTTTACAGTGTACGTTACACTGTATGGTGGTTGAAGGGGAGGGGATGAAAAACAAGAAGCCTTGATGATGCCAGTGTAAATATAAAGTTGTTTCAAAGGTGAAGCAAGTTATTATATTTTGATGATGTTGTTTTCCTTTGGAATAACATTCAACTGCTCATAAGAACAGGCATTAAGAAAGTAAATGTGGACAATTTTAGGGTGGCCTTAAAAGCAACTATAAACTGCCTTCAGGGTATCAGTATCTGTGTCCCGGTTAGCCAAGCTCATGATGTTAGCATTGCTAGCAGCACAGTTTATTAGTTTAGCTATATAAACAATATTGGATTTCAAACATTACCCTCATTAAGTCTAATCAATGGCAAAATACAAATTCAACACAAAGAAGAATGTTCTTCCCTACAAACCCTTTGCCTTTTTTAAGAATTTAATTCCTATCCACCCATATTCAAACACGTATCTATTACACTGGTGGCTAACATGGGCCATTAGGACTCACTGGGCAGAACAGCTATTATGAACTTCATTTCAAACCGCCTCCAGCAGAAGTTCAATGCCACTGGATAATTCATTTCTGCAGCAAAGTGACAAATGTCTACATTTTAAGAAACATTGGGTTTGTACCGATGGCCATTTCAAAGACATTGGCTTGTCTTCAGTTCTTTCCTCCTCTCTTACGTCTGCGGCATATTGACTAATTGTGATTCATAATTGAGTCTTGTTTTGTGTCCTACAATCATGCCTTGGAGGTTGTTGTGGATTCTCATCAGTCCTATTGTTCTCTGGTGCGTCTGTGCATCAGTAGGTGGTCAGCACACCTCAATCTGCCCACGCTGGACCTTCAACCTGACCTGCATGGTTTCAGCTGCTCTTGACATGTTCATAAATCCATGTGTGGATGGCATGTGAAGATGAACACGCGGCAGACATTTCACCTGCTGTCTGCACACAGCTCGTGCCCTGCAGAAAACCTCCCCTCCTGTGGATTTGGCTACAAAGAGCTTCTCTAACAAGGACGTTGCTTTTGATGCAGGGTCAGAAATGAATGAATATATGCCCTCTGGAAATGGGCATATATTTGTAAGGGCAATTTTTATAATCACCTCATTGAATCTGTGTTGTCTTTGATGTCAAATATTTAAATTTAACCTATTACTTACATTTAATCACAAAACAATAGACTGTTACCCATTAAATTTTATCAGCAAAAGCCAGATACGGCAAGACAGTGCAAAGGTGGAACAGAAGACAGTTAAATGCTGCTTAAAGGTAGCATATATGTTTTTACACAACAATTGCGTAATTTAAATAGCCTATAAAGTATATAGATCATAAAATGTGCAAAGAACATTCCTCATCACAGAAGCAGTCCATGACTTCAGTCTAGCATAAGTTCTGCACTCTCTAATCTAAATGTCTCTCAATGGCTATTGCATTCATAAGCTCAAACACATGTGTGATTGGTTATAATGCACAAAAAAGTGTAAAAGTAAATCTGATGCAATGCGAGCAGATCGAAATGTAGAGCAATTTCACATTTTACTCTAATCTCTACAGTTATTTTTATTTTAATTGTGCATGGACATTGTTTGCCGTTTTCTTGAATTTGGGGGTCAGTTTTGTTCATTTAGATTTTTGGATCATGCACCTGTTAATTTCCAATCCTGGTTTGAGGCCTGCAGGCCTGCAGACCTTACATTAATAAAGTTTATTAATGTAAAGTGATGACTCTTTTCTCTCATTTATTTAAATTCTGCACTTCCCCCAGTTTAGCACCTCCAAAAAAAGCATTATTCCTGGTCATACCCCGTAGTGATATGATCTGCTACCCTACCAGGTGAGAATGAGGGATGCATGTGCCATCGGCACACACAAGAACTCACACCTGCGTCTGTAACCGCACTGACCTAGCAACCGCCACGAGAGCATTTGGTTGTCAACACCGGATGCCTCTCCATCTGTCGGCCCAGCGGAGAGCTTCGTTCGGCCCAGGAAGGGCTCGGGGAGTGTGAACCTGCTGAATTTGACCGTGTTGCCCAGCATGGCACCATAGGTGGGCTGTCAGGCCGATGTCTAACATGGACCTGACTTCTGGTGCCTTTGAACGTTGACCCACTTTGCTTGTTCTTGAATTTGGTGCTTGTCAAAGTCAGATAAGGACTAGCAAGGGTGTTTGAGACCTTGTTGACTTTGAGAGAATGTGAAGATAATCAGAAACATGACAACTCCCTTTATACTGTAGGTCTCTCACTGATCCAAGATCAGGAGCTGTTGTACATAAATAGTAGCAATCTTGAATTATTTACTCCAGCATGTTTTTGATTTTGTTGATTGATTGTTTATTTTATTGCACATAACCAGCTTCTTGTGATATGCATTGTTAGCTAAAAACAGTCAACTTCACACTGACTTTTATAATAAAAAGTGTAAAATGATGTAAATCATATCATATATTTAAACATATATTAATATTAAACAATGTGAATTATATTATGCATAACATTGTAATAACATATTAATGACATTGTAATAACAATGTCAGTACTTTAAATGTGTTTTTGTACATAGATGCAGAAACAGTATGACTTACAGAATCTGACTAGCATGTAGATTCAAGTTTACGTGTACATTCATGTCATATTGTGTTTATTTTTTCATATCGTGTATTACATTTATGATGTGAATATATCATATATATCATGTGAATAGGGCATGTTTGAGTAATTAACCCGTTATTAAAGCACTTCAGTTTTCATTGTAAACTCCAAATATAGCTCACAATAAAACAATTATATTATGACAAAGACAATGAAGATTAGCTTTCTTTAATCAATATTTTCTTTCATGTTCTTTTTATGTTTTAACTACAGTTGTTTAATTATAATCATGATGCACTTTTTTATCTTTATCATTAATGGGAAACAAACAAACTTGGCTAACAAATATTTTGGTCATTAATTTTTTTAACTAAAGATTAGGGTGAAAGCAATAAAATGTTTCTCTCTCTGTGGGTGTCATTGTGGGACAAACATATCTGACTGCATGTCAATCTTCTCGCGTAGGACAGGGTCTTTGAATAGAGGTTTAATTAAGTTATCAAAGGTCAAGGTCAAGCAAGTCTTTATTAAAAAAGGTTTCAAAAGACTGACGGGATACAAAAGACTGAAAAGCAATTGATATAGCAATTAGGATGCAGTTTTTAACAAAAGGAGGGTGGCAGAAAATGTTTTCTATAATTCACTGGGGTAATAGAGATGTTAGTTCTCCAAGGAGATGCCATCATCATCATCATCATCATCATGACAAAGCAGCCACAGTTTGAAGCATGTCAATTGGGGCGTTTCACTGGTTTTCTGAAATCTGAAATCTGAAGTGAAGCCAAATCTAATTGGCTGTGGCTGGTCTGAAATAAATTTATAAATTCTTCAGAACACATCTAGTATTGATTTTAAAATAAAAAGAGATCCAGTGTGAAATGTGAAATCCGTGCTTCGTTTTGAAATAACACATCAATAACGCATCAAACAAAAGGCACAGTCTCTGGGTGTGTAATTGCTGGTCCACATGAGCAAACCCTCGTCTCTTTAAACTCCAGTCAGGCACTTGATGGGTATGAGATTATGTGAGACATGTAACAGCTATAAAGTGCCAGTATGATGTGTGTGTGTGTGTGTGTGTGTGTGTGTGTGGTTAGATGCGATTTGAGCTCGCCTGATGGTGTGACTCCTCTCACCACCTCCTCCATTTACTCCTCATTTAGCCTGGAGCAGATGGCAGGCCTTGGTTTCTCTTAGTCTATGTGTCTGTGTATGAGCATGTGTGTTTGTATGACTCATAAATGCGCACCGACTGTCCAACATCCTCTATGGGAATGAAAATCAAGGAAAAAAAATGTTCTTTGTCAACGTTTTGTGGAAATATGTTCAAAACTGTTGAGAAGGAAACTATCTGCTGTTGCATCTGCTGTGTGGATAGTTTTGGAGACACAAATTTGGCATTATAGTTATGGCTATTGCTAATTTCTACAAGTAGCCAAGCTGCTCCTTGAAGTGAAAATGAAGTACACTTTAGCATATCTTGCGTACTAATTAATAATATATTTTAAAAGAATATACTTAAGTGCAAACTGAATGTAATGTTTCAGACACCTAATTGCATGTTAATCGCAATTAAATGAAAATGAATTATATTTGATATTTATATACTGCAATTAGCTAAACTTTAGCGTGTACTTAAGTACATCTTTATATATAAATGAACAACTAACACAATTGTCTTTGAAATGCAAATATAAGTGTACTGCCAATTGTACTGAAAAGCATTTATGGTAAACTAAAATGGAATTTCTATTGAAAATATTTTGTAATTACACATTTGTAATGATGAAGTTAAGCAAGCAAAGCAATTTAGTACATTTAAAACAGTAACTTTAAATGTAATATCAAATAACACACCGATTTAAAATTATATTCAAGTACTTTGCATTGCTTTAGTATGTCAGCCAACACATTAAAATAAGTATTGCGTACCAATATAATGATTTAAAATGTACTTTATAGTAAACCTTTTAATTTTACATTATTACAAAATTTAAAAGTGTACTTAAGTGTGTTAAGTAGCATAGTCATGAAAGTGTACTCTTAAGTGCGCTTAAGTGACTTTTATTTAATAAATATTATATTATCTGCAAGTACATTTTTTAAATATATGTTTAAGCTTTGAAGTACACAACAAATGCACATTGAAATCAATTAAGCGCACTTGTTTTTCATAAGGGACAATTTTAAAGTAGTAAAAATACTTCTAAGCTACTGTTTTGAAAAAGTGGTTGAAACGTAGCTACAAGTTACTACCTAAAGCAAAACAAAATAACAAAAATAAAATCACAGTTTATAGCTGAAATTTACATTTTGGCCTCACTAGGTTTATCGAATGTCATAGTAAAAATAATGATTACAGGTTTGGCAATAGTTTGGCCAAAAAGATTGCTTGCTTGCTTGCTGCTTGACCTCTACATCATTGGAGAAATTAGCTAGTGACTGTTTCCTGAAATCGTAATAACATGATCGCGCCTCCATTATGTAAACAATGTTGGTTCAACAATATAGGACTATTGTTAATGATGTCCTGCACAGGTGGTGGAGTAATAACTTCCACTAATTATTTGAGTTGAGGTCGCAATAAATGTCAGATTATTATAGTTCATTTACACAAAAGGAAAAAAAAAATGTACTCCCATATACATGCCGTTCATTCAACTATTTCAAATTTCTCAGATTTCTCAATGATGCTGCAATGAACATGGCATTATTTTACTATTTTTGTGCCATGTTGTTTGTGTTTATTTGATGTTGATTTATCACAGGTTTCCTCTTTCCTTCTTTCATTGCACATTTACATTCACAACTTCAAAAACCTAGCTGTTTGCGAATGTTCATTGGAATTGTGGCTTTGTGAAATGGTGAATTGTTGAAATATGTTGGTAACAACAGAACTTGTGAACATAGCTGGCTAACAATACTTTTGGGAAACAAACCCTAGAGCAATAATACTACCACAGAGTGAGTGTTTTGGGCAAATCAACATTAATAAGTAGCTTACTTATTGTTGTTCCAGTATATTAAGCTGGCATAGTAGAACAAATTTTAACATCCAAAAACTGACACACTTAAGCTTTAAGAGATGATACTTATCAGGTTAAAGAATGTATAGAAGGCTGATAAAACATAACAGTATTTACTGTATCTGGCACACACAGAGGATTCTCAGTTAGGGTTATAGCATCTGGATCACAAAACTAGCTACTAATCACATCTTAAGCAAATTTTAGTAGTGTAACTTAACCAAGCGTAATTTAGTTTTCATTACTGAAGACTTGTTGTGTGCTTGCTTAACAGTAGCTCTGATGCCATATAATGCGTGAAAAACATTTTGTCATTGTGAAAAAAAATAGGTAATTACTGCAAAAGCTACGCTACAGTTCTTGCTACTAAAAGCTACACTTTTGAAAACAGCTTAGCGACTGTCACGCTAGTGAAAAACTGTAGCTAGTTAGCTACTTCCCAGCATTGATTGTTAAAACTTTTCAATGAACACACTAAAACGGGAAATTGCCTCAGAAATATTACAGAAATTATGTCCCTGTGGTGCCAAAGAATAACGCTCGGAGCACACAAGTGGTTCATTGACCGCTAGGCTAAATGAAGTGGCTCTCTTTTAATGCTATTTGTCATGCAGTTCTCTTCCTCTTTCCGGCTGAATTGATCAAAGGGTCAGATCAATATGCTGGTGTCTGTGAGGCCTCATTGTATCCTTCTAAGCCCACTAGACTAGACTGTAAATTGAGATGTACGACTGAGAGGAAATGAATGAGTATTTGCCCTCGATGCACTGCTGACCAACAGCTGGCACGGGTCAAAGAGAAAGATAAGCCAACTCTCTCTCTCTTACACCATCTTCTCTTTCTGTCTCTCTCTCTCTTTGTCGCATTTTATGTACTAAACACGGAGCTGACAGTCATATGCTCATTCTGCTATAACTTTCTCAATCCCAGGGTGCTTCTCTTCGGTGCACCGCAGATGGGAGGCCATGATGAGTCAGCTAAAAAGAACCCGTTACCTGAAAGATAGCTGTGCAGTAGCATCTGGGCGCAGGTCCAGAATAATTCATGAAAATGACCTTTGCAGTGTCTGGCTGCAAAAAGAGTCCCATCACCCCCTCCTCCTAAAACCACACAACCATCCCACACCCTTCTCTTTCCACACATACACACATAAAAAGTGGCACCAGACCACCTAATACATGATGTGGCTCATTCCTCATATCATTCGTGTCAGCAGAGGGCCCACAATCTGTTTCTCTTACCCTATGTGTCCGTTCCCACAGAAGAAATCTGTTCGATACCGCCCAAAATGCCAAATCTGTTGCTTTAGAAGTGCTTCTGTGAAATATACAGTACAGTATATTACAGTATATAGTTTTCATTATGCTCTGTGAAAGCTTTCAATACAATGACAATAAAGACAGCTTCATAGTTTATATATTCACAGTTACAGTGGGGAAAATGTTAACTTTAACTAAAATTTAATTTTGAATGTACAAATATGTATGGCAGGGGGTATGAGGATGAAAATATCATGTTTTCTTTGCACTGAGTGTAAACAGTAATTACATGCTTATTTTTAGTGCAAATAGCAGCAGATACTATTTGCGTCCCAGTGTATTGCAGTACATTATAAAACGGTATGTAATAAAAACTGCATATTCAGTGTTTATGATTATGATTATTAAAATCATTTAAAGGGGTCATATGATGCGATTTCAATTTTTCCTTTCTCTTTGGAGTGTTACAAGCTCTTGGTGCATAAAGAAGATCTGTAAAGTTGCAAAGACTAAAGTCTCAAATCTAAATAATACATACGTTGACAGGCAGGTAGGAAAGCCAATTAAAACGCTCGGACCGAACGTTTTGATTGAACGAACATTTCTTGGTCCTACACCTTCCACAGAATATATAAATACAGATCAATACATTTAGACCACTTAACTTAATGTGAAGGGGTGTGAAGAGACTTTCAACCAGCATAACAACAAATGTTTCTGAAGACAATCACCTATTGCACCTTTAAAGTTGTCCAAATGAAGTTCTTAGCAATGCATATA
>NW_015539822.1:343553-369959 GCF_001515605.1 Sinocyclocheilus anshuiensis | reverse complement strand
TATTTTTGGCTATTGCTACAAATATACCCCAGTGACTTAAGACTGGTTTTGTGGTCCAGGGTCACATATGAGCTACATGCATCATGACCATCAATATGTGGATACCACATTTGATTTCAATTACAGGCCTATTAAATACCAGTTAGGCGCTTTATTTTCACGTTTTCTTATTGTTTTCATAATTTTTATATGAAATAAACACCTCTACAAGCTGAAATAGGAATAGGGAGAAGAATCTTATTGGGAATTGTGGATTTGAACTTGTTTGCTTCAACTTTTTGATGCTCTCATTATGTGCTCCACTTATCAATCCCACAATCCCCTGCCACTCAGGTCCTATAAAGAATGAATTAAAAACACTTAAAATTAGCTTTCCCCTACAACTCATACTGCATAATTCATAGACCTAATTTTGTTATGAAATTGTATTGTTGCTTGAATGCTGTCTTTTATGTCTTTCAAGAGACAGTTCATGTTTATCCTGCAGAGCTGTTAGCCACATGGCAAGGAAGGAGGAAATATTTCTAGAAATACAGTAAAATGCAACTGCATCAGATTTTATAATCATACAAAACTCCCTTAAAGAATAGTCCACCTAAAATGAAAATCCTATCATCATTTACTGCCACTCATGCCATATCAAACTATGATTTTGTAGAATCTTTCAGCTGTTTTTGTCCATACAATGAAAGTCAACGGGGTCCAAATGTTTTAAGCTTCAAAAAGGTTGCTGAAAAATTATTCATTCAAACCCAATCACTTTGGTTATTCAACCTCAAATCAAATAATTAACTTGTGTATAGAGAGCCCAAATCAAATTTGGTAGCACATCAGTAACATCAAACCTTAATAGTTTAGGTGACATGTAACAACCAATGCAGTTTGTTATTATTAAATCATAAGAATTAATCTTAAAGTCATACAAGTCTGAAATGGCATGAGGGTGAGAAATTGATGAATGAATTTTAAAATTGGCATAATTTTTCATTTTTTTCAAGTAGAATCAGTATAATATCAGGGCTGCCTGGCATATCATAAATGTTGACAAAATGCATTCCATCACAATAACACCTTCATATGAACTTCATCCATCGGCCTAAGCCTCTCTCCATTATCAGCTTATGATTAATTTATGCTGTCTTTTTATACTGAAAACCTCTCTGGCTCATCTGTGGATACCTGCCTTAAATGACACTTTTAATAAGATTTTGTGGGCACTTCGCTCCAGTCCACTGGGACATTCCCCTTTCCTAAAGCTCCCAACATTCCACCTGAGGTCTCAGTCCTGTTTTCTTAACATGGAAGAATATCAGGAGCCAAATAAATCCATATTGAGAATCACACACAAAAGAAAACACACTCACACTTACCCTTCTGTCACATATCCAAAATGCAAGGAAAACGAATTAAACCCCAATCAATCAGCAAGCCGCTTATCTCTCTCATATAAACTGGAACTTTAGAAATTAGCTCATTTATTTTGGACAATTAGGCTTATTGGAGTGTGACAGGGAAAATTTGCAGTGCGGTGAGGCATGCAGCTGCTAACAATAGAGGGAGAAAACGACTGACAGAGTGAGATGGTCTTTTCTTACGCCGTGCTTATTTTACTTATCTGTGTAGCCACTGCAGTGACGTGATCTCGCTGAAGCGTTTCCACTCCTGTGAGTGAGAGAAAGACAGAAATCATCATCCTGGGGAAAGAATGCGATGGTAATGATAGACCTGAGCAAAGAAATGCAAGATATGAAGCATTTATGCATTGGAATTTTTCTAATTGAGGTTTAGTGATCTCCAAACACTCTAGAAACTCTAATTGCTGTTAATAGTGTTCATCGTCTGTTTGATTACGTCTTTAATTGATTTTTCCATACATTTCTGCCATATGTACATTAACTGACAGTCACCACTGATAAGCTACTACTAAATATATTGTAGAAACGTAATTTTCTGTAAAGTTGCTTTGCAACGATTTGTATCGTGAAAAGCACTATACAAATAAACTTGAATTGAATAGAAACTCTGTCACTGACAATGATTTGAATTTTTATCATTTTGCAAACTGCAGGAAAAAGCTGACAGAAAATGTGTAACTAAGTGAATATATAATTATAGTTACACTACTGTTTAGCAAGGATGCATAAAATAAAATGATGAAATTATTATAAAATAAAATCTGAAAATTTAAAACAAAAGCTGTTCTTCAATTATTATTCATCAAAGAATCCTGAAAAAAATGTTGTATCATGGTTTCAAAATTATTAAGCAGCAAGACTGTTTTCAGCATTGATGATAATAAGAAATATTACTTTAGCAGTATGATACTGTCCACAGCAAAAATTATGATTGTGTTTCTTGGCAGAATTCACATATTCACAAAACACTTGATACAGGCGTACAAGAAAACCCCATTTTTCAAACATAAATTTTGCTCTTTTGCGCATGTGTGTGATTGGAAGTGTTGGTTTTAGTAAAAATAAAAAAAAAAATAGTATTTTTCATTCCCACATCAACTGTATTGCTTCAGAAGACATCAGTTCATCCACTGGGGCTGTATGGATTACTCTCATGATGGCTGTATGTGCTTTTTGGAGCTTCAGCTTCTTGGCACCTATTCACTTGTGTTATACTGATTCACATAGATGAATTCTGTTTCTAAAAATCTTTGTTTGCATTCATCTAAACTCCCTATACCAAATTCCACCAAATTCACATTTTCCAAATTTTTGAAATTAAAAAGATGGGCTGAAAATATTTAAAGACGAAAAAGGAAAAATAACGAGATTGTAGAGAGTAGAAAGTATTGTAGAGAGGGCTAAATTACCCAAAACAACATCAATATAAATTTGTATTATTACCATTTCATCCATATTAAGACTCTTGTGTATGACTCTTATTTTTGAAGGGGTAAGGTGGGTCATGGGGTAGGAGCTTAAGATTTGACCAGGTCTCAGCATGGTAAACATTTGTTTAACATTTGACAAAAAGCATTTGACTAAATGTAATTTGGCAGTGCATATGATTGCATTGTCTATCTTTGGCTGTGCAGTACATGTGAGCCTTTAATACTTCAGAGATTAATGTTATTTATTCAGGGAGAGTGGCTCCTTGTGCTTTAACATTTACCTAAGCACTAAAATTAAAAATTAAAAACAACCTCTCGACTTTTAATTTCCTCATAGCTCTCTACATAATTCATCATGCGCTTGTGATTCTGATCTGTCTCTTGAAAAGAATGAAAAGAATGATTTGCTCTTCAATTCGCACGCGGCAGCGTAGCTCACACACTTTCTCTCTCTCTCTTTCTTTCATTTCCTCTCACTCCTCTGTTGAGAGTAAAATCGCAAAACAGAGGAGGCAATTTATCTGATGATTAATATTTAAGGCAGGGTGTTAATAAATAATACTATTCTACATAAAAGAGATGTTTGTTATGGGCTCTTGTCTTATTACTGATGCAGGTGCCGTGCTTCTTCCACCATCAGTATCTTTTCAATATTAACACTCTCACAGATGGAGCACTGATTGCCTGACAAAATATGTGTATCCCCTGTTTCTAAATTATTATCACTATTATCATTATTAATGTCTCTTATGTTCATTCATTCTGTTTACATTAAGAAGACAGAGGATTCAAAGATGCTCATGTTGAGTTAGATTTACTTTTTTAGTGATTTAACCAACTGTGGTTCATTGGGAAAATGTGTCTATGGCTAAATTTCTGATAATGTCAACAATAAAATTATATTATGTTTTTTTTTTTGCATTATGCAACCATGCAATTTTAGCTTGATTCTACAAGTCTTTAAGCTGTTTAATCGTAATTCTTGTTTCACAGGATTCGTACCTGAGAGCTCCGCATAGCAAGTGCATTGCTGTACCAGGTGAGCTACCGAGCAAGTTTACTCTGTCAGAAAAGCCATTCATTTGGAGCTGGTTATATGACGCAAAATGTATTAGTCTACAAATCAAGCACTAAGGTAAAAGTGTTTTGAGGTCATAATATAGTATTGTAATCGATATCTATCAATAATCTGCCTCTGTAATCATAATTTGTGTGAAAAGAAATAAAAGTTGTTGATGATTTACTGACACTAGTGTTCATTTTCACTGGAAACTTCAGTAAATTGTATGTGTTGACATATTTTTGGAGTTTTGCATGGGTTGCCTGAGTTGGTTTTAACCTTGAAATGTATATTTTCTTTGATGTTAAAATACTTTCTTCTATTCCATTTAGAGCCCTGTGGCTATGTATCACTTTGAAAACATTGCTGTTTTTTTTTAAATATCTCAAACAGCCCAACACAGAGACATTAATCAGCCATTGTCTTCAACTTGGGGCGGAGCTACCTGATTGCCTGACCAATGGTAGACAGAGGGAGTGCTCAAGTAAACAACCAACGCTATCTCATGGCCAATTCGTATGTATTTTCAGAGGTGGTTAATTCATACGAATTCGTACACTTGTACAATTTTGTACAATTTCTGTGACAGTTTAAGTTTAGGGGTGGGGAGTTTAGGGAATTCCTAAGAATTTGCCACCTCATAAAATACGTTAGATTTTTCATAAATCGTTCATACGATTCATACAATTCAACAAGCAAGGTTGTACGAACCTGTATGAATTAGCCACCTTGTCAAATATGTACGAATTGCCATGAGATCTGGTTGAAACAACAGTTTTTTATTTTTATTTTCAGTTCTTTTTGATGACACTAGTGACACAAAAATTAGACACTTTAATGATGTCAAATGTATATTTGGTACATCAATATAATAATAAAAAAAAATGTAGTCTCTGTTTAGCTAAAAAATTCTTTGTTGAAACAACTTGTTCAACGTAAATTCAATATAATGGAGTGAAGTTATTTTCAAAAAGACTAAATGATCTAATGATGTGTCCCCTAAATCAAACACACACACACACACACTCTGCTTACAGTGCAGCGTTATAGATGAATTAAACTCATTCCATAATTGAAGAACTTTACACAGTTATGAAACTGAACTGAATCAACGATGAACTGACTTTAACTGAAAAACGGACTGTTTACGATTGTCTTTTTAGAGCTGATTTACAGCAGAATTGAATTTTGTCTGCAGCATTGAAACATTACTTTCCTGTTTAACAGTGTAAATCTGCTTTGGCACAATCTATACTGTCTAAAGCGCTGTAGAAATAAAGGAGACTTGACTATGAGGCTGATCAGAGTGTTTTACCTGTAGAGGAAGGTTGTCTACGAGCGAGAGGATCCCAAACAGCATGAGAAGCACGTTTGTGAAGATGAAGGCTATTATGGCATTGGTCAGCTTCTGGATCTTTCCGTCACGCTTCGGCTCCGCAACAGCTCTGGCAGGAGACAAGAAGCCAAAGGCCATATTTTACAGAGCCATCAGGAGATAGTCGGTTCGTTTGCTTCTTATATGCTCTTCCCGGGCAAAACAAAAGTCGCCATTTGGATTTAAATAAGCAAATAGTGAAGAGTCTAGGATTGGATCATTATTGCAGTGATTAATATGTTTCTGGCATGTTTGGTGACAATTCTTTTAAGCCAAACTGATGCAGTCTGTCGCTTTTCTTTTCTTAAACAACCATGTTGATAGATGCACCCATGTCCATATCTCAGGACGACAATTTCACGATTCTTTGGACCAAAGTTGTGAAATAGTGGTTCAGTGAGCACGAGGAATCATTTTCATGCACGAGTTGATCGATTGATTGATCTTAACCTCACGATTAGATTAAAATCGATTCACGATTGTGGATCAAATTTCGATTCGATTCATGCATAGATTTGATTCTAGTTTACTGTTTTGTGTTATTTTTCCTATTTGACTACAGTAGACAGTTTAATAGGTCTTGAAGAAAAAAAACTCACCGAATTAAATGTAAACCTTGAAATATGTTTTTCTTCCCATTTTAGTCTGCCTAGTATTATAAAACAAATGCCATTTCAGCTGACTGCAATCAGACACACACGAGTCGTCAGCAATGTAGCCCTGAGACAAACTGCTTAGTTAGTACATAAATAAAATCCCTTGATACAAAAATATGGTAACACTTTAGTTTAGGGACCAATTCTCACTATTAAGTAGTTGCTTATTAGCATGCATATTACAGTACTAGCATATTGGCTGTTTATTAATACTTAGAAAGCACATATTAATGCTATTAATAACAATTAATAAGCAGCAAATTAGGAGTTTATTGAGGCAAAAGTCATAGTTAATATTTAGTTAATAGTGAGAATTGGTCACCAAACTAAAGTGTGACTATATTACTCAGTTATATCATTAACCTCCACTAGCTGGCTACTAGCAAGCAATAACACTTCTGAGCATGCTCAGTTCCTTTTTGTGCAATTAAGTGATCAAGAATTAGCTCATTTTTATAAAGCAAGTTTAACAACCAATTTTTAGGGCATTTTGAAACACATTAGACAGTAACTGATGACTAACATAATTGTATCTGCTTTTTTCCCCAAATAAGTTCCAAAATATCATTAAAAAATAGTAAAAATGTTGGCTGTCACATCATTTATTTATTCTAAAGCATCTAATGATTCATATTTAACATGGCTCAATGTGTAAAACAGTGTCTATATGACAGTTGTGTTTGTAGGTACAATTATAACTTTGAACTGAACCGTGCCAAGAGCGCATTGCCTACAGGCTAGGACCGTATGAATTACGCTGGGAATTGCACAAGTGTTTTCATCAGTAAAAGCATGAATTGAGCCCTTTCTCACACATTCGTACTGACTGAGAGGGTGAGAGAGAATGAGAAAGTCGGCTGTGAAGCAGATTGGGGCTGCCAGCCAAGAGGCTTGGCACAGCTCCTAATGATGCCAGGCATGAGTCGGCTCCCAGTGCCACCTAGACATGTACCCTGCCAGCTCCCAGTCAGGTATGGATGTCTCTATTAGCCACATGCTTCTCTATGTGCGAGAGAGACAGAGAGAGGCCCTGAGAATAAATGCACAGCCTGGAACAACAAAACTGTGGTACATTTCACATTCCCTTGTGATCAAACCTAGTGAGTCGTTGATTTTCTTCCATTTTTGACTTTGAGTATTGCATATTTCCATGTGATGAATGATGCAATAGCTTTGCAACAGGGTTTGTGCTTTAAAGCGACTTATGACATGAAAAGGCCTTTCCTCATCTTTTCTCAATGTACAGATTTAGTCTCCCACCTTCCAATCTAGTATGTATAATGTATGTTTTTATCACTTTCACTCCCTCTTGCTGCATATTTGAACTAATAATGCTGACTGACACACTATGCTGTTGGATATTTGAGATGCTATTAGCAGGTCATTGGAAATGCACTTGTCTGTCTTATTTTCAGTGCAATTTTAGTTTTTAATCTCTCTGGACATTTTGAGTTTGGACATTTGCTTAATAAAATGTATTTGGGCACTTAAGCCAGACTTAAATATGTATGACATTGGATTAAATTACAAAATATCAAGCCAAGTCACATTTATTTATTAAAAATGAAAATTCTGTTATCATTTACTCATCCTCATGTCATTTCAAACTTGTATGGTGTTATTTCCGTAGAACATAACAGGAACATTTCGGAAGAAATGTTTCACATGTTTGGAGCTTATCAGTCATGCCCCAATCACCTCTTAGCTTTAGAAGAAAAGGCCAATGAGAATTGGTAAGTGGAATTTGCATGCCAAGCCACTCCCCGTACATATGGGTATATAAGATGGCGGCGTGCATCCACTCCTTCAGGTTTGTGCTGAGGAGCCGAGACGCATCCCGGCATTCAGCGTAGTTTAAAGTTGTGGCATGAGGGACGTAACGTCTCCGTAAATCAAGGGGAACACGGTGGAAGACTGACCGTGGTAGAATCTGAGACATCAATGCCAGGTCTGGAGAGAAAAGATAGCATACTCTCTACCGGACGCAGTAACAGACTTCTCCGCCAAGTCTGCAACTGCGGGGCAACAGAGGACCAGAGTTCACCGACAGGGAACAACTGGAAATAAGGTGCACGTATCCAAATAAGGAATGGCGCCGCAAGCTAAACACCGAGCACAACTCCTGCAATTTACCTGTTTCTACCCAACACACGGGAGGACACGGGCTCCACCCGAAGATTATAGAATCTTGCAAAGGTTTTAGGTGTCGCCCAGCCCGCAGCTCTGCAAATGTCCGCAAGGGAGGCACCGTGCGCCAACGCCCAGGTGGAGGCAACACTCCAAGTGTTGGGGCATGGCTCACCTTGGGATTGGCACACCAAGGTGATGGCATCCACCAACCAATGAGCCAACCTCTGCTTGGAGACAGCCATCCCCTTCTACTGTCCCCCAAAGTAGACAAAGAGCTGCTCAGAGCATCTGAAGCTCTGGGTGCGTTCCACGTAAATGCACAAGGCGCGGACGGGACACAGCAATGCAAGGGCCGGGTCTGCCTCCTCCGAGGGCAGCGCTTGCAGGCTCATCACCTGATCCTGAAAGGGAGTGGTGGGAACCTTGGGCACATAACCAGGCTGGGGTCTCAAGGTAACGTGAGAATCAGCCGGACCAAACTCAAGGCACGATTCATTGACTGAGAATGCCTGCAGGTCCCCCACCCTCTTGTTGGAGGCGAGCGCAATCAGGAGTGTTTTGAGTCTTGAGAGACAGATATTTCAGCTCAACTGAGTCAAGCAGCTCAAAGGGGGCTATCCATAATCCTAAAAGAACTACGGAGAGATCCCAAGAGGGGATGAGGTGCAACCGGGGAAGATTTAGTCTCCTCGCACCTCTCAGGAACGATCAGGTGATGCTTGCCCAAGGATGAACCATCCACTGCATCGTGGTGAGCTGCAATGGCAGCGACATACACCTTCAAAATAGAGGGGAAAGCCAGATTTTGCTGCAGCAAGGAAAGCACCACACCAACCGAGCATCTCTGAGGGTCCTCTCGGCGAGAGGAACACCACTCAACGAATAGAACCCACTTCAAAGCATAGGCCTGCCTTGCAGAGGCCTGGCCTATGCTTTGTTATTTGGGGTTAATTACCCCACTTCAAAGCATAGGCACCTCATCCCCTCTTGGGATCTCTAGCTTGAGTGATAGTATCTATCACGGCCTGAGAAAAGCCAGAGAGGTCGCCCATGTCCCATTCAGAAGCCAGACGTGCAGGTTCCATATATTGGGTCACGGGTGCCAGATCGTGCCCATCCCCTGAGAAAGAAGGTCCATCCTCAGGAGAATCCTCCAGGAAGGGGCTGTCGCGAGAAGCATGAGATCAGCAAACCAGGTCTGGGTGGGCCAAAATGGCGCAACCAACAGGACCTGCTCCTCGTCCTCCCTGACCTTGGCTCACTGGGGGAAAGTTGGGGGCGAGTTGCGACGTGACGGGAGCGTACACCACCTTGATGGTTGATGTGAGCCACTGTCGCTGTGTTGTCCATCCGGACAAGTACATGCTTGCCCTGCAGCAATGGTCGAAACTGGCAAAGAGCTAGCAGCACTGCTAGCAACTCGAGGCAATTGATGTGCCACTGCAGTCGAGGTCCCATCCAGGAGCCCGAGGCTGCATGCCCATTGCATACGGCGCCCCAGCCCATCTTGGAGGCATCTGTGGTGACAACAACGGCACTACGAGCGTTGCTCACAATCAGAACCCGGCGCGATAGACCCAGAGATGAAGGAAATTGCTCTTTTATTGAGAAGGTGGGTACCGCTGACGCGGAGGTCAGCGGTGGAAAAAGCTCCCGGCCCACCCCCGGGGCTGGGGGCACAGATGTCGGTGTCACCCGAAGAACAGTTCCTGTCATCTCTGGGTTGCCCGTCTCAGGGATGCTTCGTGGTCTTCCGAGGAGACTTAGCGGCGCACTGAGAAGTGGGCTGCACCCCCTTCCTGCAGCCAGCTCGATGCCCCTGTTGAGGGGTTACCTCTTTCAGTGTTTCCTGGGGTGGAGCAGGTGTTGAGGCCACAGAGGGGCTCCCTCGGTGACGGGCAGACGAAGAACTGGCTCCCGGCTGCTTGGTGTTCGAAGAATCACACCGGGGCAAGATGTGCTTGATAGCCTCCGTCTGCTTCTGGACTGCCAAGAACTGCTGGGCAAAGTCCTCGACAGTGTGGCCGAAGAGCCCTGGGAGACGGGGGCGTCAGGAAAGTAAACTTTGTCGGCGTCACGCATCTGCGCCAGGTTCAGCCAGAGATGGCACTCCTGGACCACCATGGTGGACATCACCTGACCATGACCTTCATCGCTCGGAGAGCAAAGTCAGTTGCCGTACACAGTTCCTGCATCAACCCCGATTTAGGACTACCCTCGTGCAGCTTTTTCAGTGCCTTGGCCTGGTGTACCTGCAGGATGGCCATGGTGTGCAGGGCGGAGGCGGCCTGGCCCGCAGCGCTGTAAGCCTTGGCAGCCAGGGCTGACGACAGCTTACAGGCTTTGGACTGGAGGAGTGGACGGTTCCTCCAGGTGGTGGCGTTTTGGGGGCACAAGTGAACCGCAACCGCACGCTCCACCTGGAGAACGTCAGCATGACTCTTGGCCGCCCCAACATCGAGGGTAGTGAGGAGGGAAGAGCTCAAACGTGATCGGGAGGTGTACGGGGCTTTCCACATTTTAGTAAGCTCTTCATGAACCTCCGGGAAGAAAGGCACTGGGGCGGAGCATGGCTGAGAGTCACATCCAGAGCCCAGATACCAATCGTCGAGCCTCGAGCGCTCGGGAGAAGGTAGAGAGTTCACCTCCAGCCCGATACTCTTGGGCACCTGGAGGAGCATGGTCGTTAACTCAGCCTAGGACTCCAACTGGGCAGCCGCCGCGGCGGGGGGGGTGCTCAGCAGAATCTTCAACTTCCAAAGATGATAGCCCCTCTTCTGATGCAGCAATAGACATCTTATCCTCTTCCGGAGCCCTGAAAGAGACACTGGGTTTGCCGTGGGATGAACCGGCGCCATCATCCGGCTACGGTGCTACGCTGTGAGGGGCCGGACTTCTGTGTGGGCTGGCCCGATGGAGCATTCCTGACCGTGATACTCAGGTCTCCCTTGTCCCTAACCAATGCAGCCGCGGAGTCTTTACGACCCGACGAACTGGGCTGGGTAGAGCCCGAGGGAAGCCTCATTATGAATGAGAGCAGCGACCTCAGCGTACCCATGGACATGCGCTCACAATGTGGGCACGAGCCATCCACGAACGCCGTCTTAGCATGCTTACGGCCCAGACGAGTGAGACAGCGATCGTGTCCGTCAACAGAGGTAAGGAAACTACCACACCCAAAAGCACACGGTCGGAAAGTCATCTCGAAAGACGCTCTCAACAACCATGCGCGCTGTAGGAAATTGCTCTTTTAGTCAGTGTGCCCAAGGGAGGACCTCAGCATTTATCTGTGCTCTAGCAGGGCGATCTCTCCGCTGAAATGCACGGGGGAAGGTAGAAACTTGGCCAGAGAAACACCTGCAGCTTCGATGAATGTTGTCTTCTTTTCTTCTTCTTCTTCTTCGAGAGAAGCAGCGCTCACGAAGCAATCGGCTCCATAGCAAAAATCTGAATGAGTGGATGCACGCCGCCATCTTATATACCCGTATGTACGGGGAGTGGCTTGGCATGCAAATTCCACTCGCCAGTTCTCATTGGCCTTTTCTTCTAAAGCTCAGAGGTGATTGGGGCTCCCGAGTGAGATGCCTAAGGTCAGTCGACTTAACGACGAATGTGACTGACTGAAAGGGAACAAGCACTTTCCAATTAAAAATAAATAAAAAATTAGAACTACACTACTGTTTAAAAATTTGTGGCTGCATTTATTTAATCAAAAATTACCATTATAAAATAAAAAATACAGTTAAATACAGTTAAGCACATTTATTATAAATAATAATTAAAATAACTGATTAGTACTGCGTCAACTAATAATAATAATAATCAATAAAATTTAAAAAAATTATTTTAAAATTTTAAAATGTAGTTTATTCCAGCAAAAGCTGAATTTTTCGCACGCATTACTGTAGTCTTCAGTGTCACATGATCCTTCAGAAATCATTTTAATATGCCGATTTGCTGCTCAAGAAACATTTCTTATTGTTATTCATGTTGAAACTTAAAACAGTTGTGCTGCTTCATATGTGCTGCTTTTTGTTGAAACCATTATCCTTCCACCTCACGATTATTCAATAAATAGAAGTTCAAAAGAACAACATTAATTTGAAATAGAGATATCTTTTATAACATTTATAAATGCCTCTTTTGATCAATTTAGTGTCTTTGCTGGAAAAAAAAATACATTTTTGTTTCTCAGAAAGTCTTACTGAGCCCAAAACTTTTAAACATTAGTATATGTTAAAAGAATAATAAGAAAAATAAAGTATTTGAAACTTTTGTGGTTTTCAAAAGTTGAAAATCTGTGTGAATTTTTGGCAAACTGACTTCATACATGCATTAAAATTACTATGCGACAATTACAATAATGGCTCATAATCATGATTTTTATAAATGGTTTAGCTTTATTTTTTTTGCAGATGCTTCATTGTTAGATATGTTATCTATTGCACTGACATTCACAAACTTTATGTGTGGCTTCAGTGTCCAAATTCTTTTATGGGTCACTGCATCATACAACTGGTATTTTATTGTGCCATAGATCAGAATGCGTTCTTATCAGAGCATATAAAATAAAAGAACGGAATTTCCCAGGCACAGAGTAAGCTCAGTCCTGACCATTGACAGCTCTATGTATTTTAGAACTTGTATTAAGCTCTTTTTGGGACATTGCCCATGGGATAGCATCTGTTATATGCATTTGTGCATGTGTGAGCGTGAACATGAATGTGTATTTGTACAGAGTCCGTATATGAGTCTTGGCTGTTACCAATATGAACTTTGAAGGAAATGGTCATGTGAAACAGTCACAAATAAGAATGTCCACATTAAAAATCTGTGTGGCTTAGAATATAATGTTTTTATTCATGTTATACCAATTTTATACCAAGAAAAATGGTAATTACAGATTTTCCTTACATGTTATATATGTGATCTTAACATTTATTTAAAAAATAATAAAATAAATATGTTTTTAAATATAATACGCATTTAATTTTTAAATATTGTGATTGAATAATTCATAAAAATCATTACATTTTTTGGAAGTCATACCACATAACATTTTACAACCTGAGGTAAACATTGTCATAAATAGGTTAAATGATCTGATATTTTAAGTGATTTAACACACGATAATGAGGTTATAGGATCTTTTACTGTTTTATCTTTTTTTCTCCATGTTGACTATTCTATTATTCAATCTCATCAAATGTTAATAAACAGTGAAACACATTAATTTGTTACAATTATATTCTTAATCCCAAATTAATTAATTAAATTAATTTTAATTAAATTAATAAAAAATGTGTAAAAATAAATTTTTATTCAAAAATGAAAAACAAGCCCATAAATAAAGATGTATATTCAAGTCATTGTATGTATTAATTACATTTTCTTGAAAGTTTTTTAAAAGTAAATTATTAGATGCAGACAAGCAAAATAGCATCATACCAGTGACCCGAAAATGAAAGTTTATTAGCACTGCAAGTTTCCAGCTGTAACACAGCTGTGTTTGAGAAGCACACCGAAGTGCTGACAGATTCATTTCATTCTCTGAGCTGAAGAACAGGTTTTTTCTCACTCTGGGTTGAAATTACAGCATTGTCTAGGTGTGAAACTTCATTTAAAGATGCAAATAAAAAGGTAGAATAGCCGTGAACGTTACAACCGCTTTACCAGCAAAAACAAACCCTGATGTTATTACGCATAACAAAGACAAATGGTCATTCGTTTTGCACCTAATGTGTAGGTGTTTGCAGGTGCTAGTGTCTATGTGTGTGAAGTCTGAAGCACTTGAAACTGTACCTGTAACCGCAGGCTCACCTCTAGACAGCTTCTGTGGTCATGGGAGACAGGTAAAATGAGGTGGAGCGAGCTTCTTCAGCAGGAAACAGAGCAGGTGTTCCAATTAGCCGTTCTCCTTTAAGAACAGAATAAACAAACTCACAACACTCACAATTAATAAAAGTTGGTGGCCTGGAACTTTCCAGTATAAAAATCCTTTGGGCGTGGATTCAGCGTTTTCTGCATTCCAAATTAGTAAGATAAAGCAAACAAAGGTCTCAGGTGCAACTCGGAGAGTCAGACATGACCATAATGATCTTGCAAAAAAGTCTGCTTTCATATTCATCATTTGTTTTTTTATGCTGATACATGCCTCAAAATGTGCGTTATGTGCATCACTTGATTTGTTTGTTAAAGAGTTTCTAACACTTTTAGACTATATAGGAAAGGCAGATAGCGGATAGTTCACCTAAAAATGAAAATCCTGTCATTCTAAATCTGTATTACTTCTTCTTCGGAAAACAATAGAAGATATTTGGAAGAATGTTGGTAACCAAACAGTTCAAAACATTCTTCTTTTAAGTTCCACGGAAGAAAGTGAGTCATACTTGTTTGGAACAACATGAGTAAACGCTGACAGGTGAGTAAATGATAACAGAATTTTCATTTTCATTTTTGAGAGACAGTTCCTTTTAAAGCAGTTCTGAGTTAAGGTTTATTGTACATCTACTTTGTCTCTTCTAACAGTTCTCACAAATGAAAAGACATGTAGAGTACAGAGTTATAAAATGAATGTGAATGTAATGTGAATATAGTTACTTTTTAATTTAATTTATATAAAAAAATGTAAAGCAAAATGATATTTAGCATTATTATTCAAATCATTAAAAAAAAAAAAAAAAAAAAACGTGAAAAACCGACTCACCAAGTATAATTTATACAGTATAAGTATATACTAACATGTGATCATTTGGCTATGAGTGGCATCCATTAAAAATTTTTCAAAAACTTTACCCTAGTGAAAAATAAATATACTAAAATGTATTTGAAATACATTTATTTCATGCTATGTATACTACAAATACATTTACATATTTTTGTACTTAATAAAAATACCCTGCAGTTGTACTTTTAGTAGGCTATTAAAACACATCTTAGGCTTAATATAAAAAATGTGCATTGTACACAAGTAGTACTCCAAATAAAGTTTAATTATTATTTTTACATAATATATACATTTTATATAAGTCTCAAGTGATATGTAAGTAAATATGCTAATATGTTAATAGATTTAACTATACTTAGTATGAAATAAATGTATTTTAAATATATTCCTTTTTACTAGGGTACACATATTTTGTTTTCATTACTTAACTAAAAAAAAGTCATGAGATTTATCCTAATTAGGACTCGGAAATCTTTCTAAGTACCCCTATAGAAGCTGGTTGGAAATCACTGGTCTATGAAAAACCAACTTGGACATAAAAGAAATGTTAATGCTCATTTGCATTTTGTTTCCCAACAGGATAAGAAACTTATATAAATAAAAATGGTCCTGTGAGTGTTTCCTGTGCATGAGGTTTGTCCTGATTATATCTAAAAGTCCATAGAAGATCTGCATGTAGGTCTTGCTGTATTGTGTTTCTCTGTCGAGCGCCTACCATGGCCTGTCATGTTATCAGCCTTCTAGATCCAGCAGCTGTCTATTCGCAGAAAAAAAAAAAGAGTTGTGTGTATGAATTTTGAAGCCGTAGCAGAGATGGCTGAGATAAATCATTTCCTGCAGCCTTTCTGTTTCAGCTGATTCAGCACGCCGAAGTGCATTTTATATGACCATCAATTATTAATGCACTATTACCATATTAGCATATGCGAATATCCAACTAGGTTAGTAGGGTAAGATATATTTGCATGTGCGTGCATGATATAAGTGTATGTGTAGGATATAAATCTGTGAATATGTGTCTGCATGCATTTATGTGTTCCTGTTTCTGAAATGTATTCATGGATGTGTATAGGAATCAGTTTGAGTGTTAGTGTGTGTATGTGGTTGTTGACTCTTTGCAGGTCGCTGTTATTAAACAGGACTGTGGATGTGCTCTGACAGGTGGATTATGAGCCGATTATTTACGCCGCTCTTTTAATTAAAAGAAAAACTGCCTATTACTCTTCCCTCGCTCGCTCGTTAATATCTGCCACCAGATTTGGGTGTTGATGATGATCTGTAATTAAAAAGAAAAGAGGCAGCTTTACGACAGAGTTTGGGAAACATCAGGAAATTACTTTGTGGATGACACACACACACACACACACACACACACACACACACACACACACACACACACACAGACAGTCATGGTATGAAGGGGTCTAAAATAATTATGGAAAATATAATCTTCTTTAGTTTTTTATTGAGAAAATTAAATCATTAAAGTAATATTCCAAGTGTCTATGATCTCTTTCAAAATTAAAGCATGTTTCAATGGTTATTAAGAAACATACACACACACACACACACACACACACACTGCAATGCTGAACACTATGCTGCAGATATTAACAAAAAATAATATCTGAATGTTTCCACTGTTTTTTTTTTCAACTTATATACTGTATATAAAGCAAAATGTCAGTAACATCAATCCTTATTGGTTCTTGTGTGTGTAAGCACTAATGAGGTTTGATGTTATTGAATTGTTGCCATGTTGATTTGTGCTTTGTTTGTATAAATTGATCAATGATTTGATTTGATTCAAGAGTAAATGGATCACTTTAATGCAGCCTTTATTTCTTTTTTGGGGTTAGACATTTTTGGACCCCATTGACTTTCATTGTACGGGAGAAAACAGAATTTAATTTTTGGGTGAACTATTCCTGTGTATTTTTTAAGTACTAGATATTGCTCATACTGTTCATGTGTTGCATTAAAATAATTTTATTTTTACTTAATGAGAACAACATCATATCCATAAAATAGAGTGATGCCTTCCTAAACATGACACGCTGTGATATCAAACCAAATATAAAAATGAAATTAATCTATATTTTTGCATTTTCTGTAAAAACCGGGAATGGGGTTTGCCTGTGCAGAAGTCATCACCACAATGCCAGAGTGTTTTTTATGGTTGCCAGGGTGTTGATATGCTGTTGCTAAGGTGTTTTAGCATGTTCCTATGCAGTTGCTAGTGGGATCCCTCAAGTCAATCAGCCATTCAGAACATATCTGATCTTTAAAACGCACATATGTGGAATTAGATTTTCGACCAATGAGATTTGACAGTGGTTGGGGTTATAAAATAATACCAAAAGAGAGATATTGGGCCCTATTTTAATAGTGTAAGCACATGGTCTAACACGCAAGGCGCAGGTGCACTTAGGGCATGTGCAAATCCACTTTTGCTAGCTTAATGATGGGAAAAACGGTCGGTGCGCCCGGCACATGGTCTAAAAGGGTTGTCCCTATTCTCTTAAGGAGTAATGGGTGGGTTTTGGGCATAACGTGCAATAAACCAATCAGAGTCTCATCTCCCATTCCCTTTAAGAGCCAGCTGCGCTCGCGCCATGGCGGATTCGCTATTTACATGGCGGAATTTGCAAGCGTAAAGACAGAACGGAGGAGAGGAAATGGAGCTGCTCGTGCGCAAGCAAATAGGAAGACTAATTCTGATACATGCAATGACTATCCATTATGACATGTAGGCATTTTTATATTTATGTAGCCTACACAATAATAATCTTTTACATTGTAATCCTTTCATTTTTCATATTTGGCATGTTTGTGTGCTGCTGCGTGTCCCTGTGTGTGTAATAAGCAGAATGTACGTGCGCTGTGGATATAGGCAGAGAGGTGCATATTACTAATGCGCTCTTTAAATAACAAAAACTACTGCGCCATTGACTTTAGACCAGGTTTTAGTTGGTCAATGTACACATTGTACACATTCAGCCTATTTCAGTTGCCTTAAAGGGGTCATATGATGCTGCTAAAAAGATTTCTTTCTTTGTGTGAACATTTGGGCGGCGTTATGCAAATCTTCCCACACAGTGACGTAGGTATGGGGGGGCGTGTGAGAACGAGCCGTTTTAGGTAGGTGTGGCTGACTCTTAACTTTTATAAAGAATATCTCTTTGGATTTGAGACTTTAGTCTTTGCAACTTTACAGATCTTCTTTATGCACCAAGAGCTTGTAACACTCCAAAGAGAAAGGAAAAATTGAAATCGCATCATATGACCCCTTTAAAATAGCAGCACGCCCATGAGCGCACAAATGGGCACAAATGCATTTGCTATTTAAACGTGGTGCAGGACGTGAAAGTGATAACTGCGTCTGGCTGAAACTAGCAAAAAAGCACTTGCGTTGCACCGGGTGTATGATAGGGCCCAAAGTATCCTATCAACAAAACTTCAACCTAGACTAAATGAAACTGAAGTTAATAAATGAAGTTTTTGGTAACACTCTAATAAGGATAAATTTGTTAATATTATTTAACTACATTTGTTAACATAAACTAACAATGTAAATTACTTCAGAAGTATTTCTCAATCTTAGATAAAGTTAATTCCATCATTTACTATTGTTAAAAAAAGTTGTATCTGTTAACTAAACGAACATAAACTAACAAAGAACAACATTTTTTTCAATGAATAATAAATTCTGTAATAAATGTATTACTCATTGTTAACGTTAGTTAATGCATTAAGTGATGTTAACTAATGGGACCTTATTGTAAAGTGTAAGCCTAGTAAAATAGTAATATATTTAAAATACATCTATTTAGTTCATCTGTAAAAAAAAAAAAAAAAAAGTGCTGTTTCAACTTTTTTTGAAAAAGTGTTCGTGCTGCCTTCAAATTTTAAGTTTACTCAACTCAAATATCCAAGTTGTCACATAGTACAATTTAACATTTCAAGTTGACAACAGCTCAACACTTACTTTTTCAAGTGGAAACAACTTTTTTTTACAGTGTAACATATTAACATATTTACTGACATATCACTCAGGACTTTCTGATATAAAATTCTAATTAACCTTTATTTGGAGTACTACATTTCTTAATATTAAGCATAAAATGTGTTTTAATGTCACGATTGATGAGTATTGTATGATCTGTATAATCAGTCTTTAAATGCTAGATATTTAAAGTGTGCCTAACTTGCAATAGTTCCACTTTAGCACAATCAAATACTGTATACTGTATATCTTTAGTTGGACTTCAGCACGACTTCCACACAGTTAAAGAGCATTAAGCACAAAATTACTTGTTCCAATTTAGCAGACTTTAAGTATACCAGTTTAGTATAGCTACTAAAAATACAATTGCAGGGTATTTTTATTATGTAAATGTATTTGTAGTATACTTAACATAAAATAAATGTATTTCAAATACATTATAGTATATTTATTTTTTAACAAGGGTACCAAGTTTGTTTTTTTGTACCTACACAATTTATTTTATCTCAGTTAATGTTTATATTAGTAATCTTTTTTATTTAGTTTTTAGTTTTAGTTAACACTAATAACACTGGTTAGGAGACAGTGTTGAAAGTTCTTTCTGCGTCACAGAGATAATCATTATCCACCACAATCACAATATCAGCAGTCATCATTCTCATCATGCAGGAAAGCAAAGCGTCAAATATTTCACAAGGACACAAGCACAGTGCAGTTGCATTACAGGAGCAAAACCTGTTCGTCACTCATATGCTTCAGCAGCTGATTTTGTGTACCCAGCCTCTGAATACACACACACAAACACACACACACCTGTGCGTTTGATTGACAGCCTCCTCCTCAGTTTAAAATTTGAGGACTACGCCAACTCACAGCACTCGGATTTAGGGAGCTTTAGCGGCTTTTGATTCCTGATAGGCCAACTGTCTGTCACCTCTAATGGCATGTGGATGTGTGAATGTGTGTGTGTCTTGGAGAGAATGACTTTGACCTCACGGTTGCACACAATGCACGCTGGTCAAAGGGTACAAACATCAATCACACTCCAGACATGGTCAGAGCAACACGCACAGACACAGTTCCAGTTTCAGTTGAGTGTGTGTGTGTGTGTGTGTGCGTGTGTGTGTGTGTGTGCCTGCAAATATGACTCAGAGAACACAAAACAAAACCATCTGAAAGAGTCCAGGATCAGGACACCCTTGGGTGTGTTGCTTGTCTAAGCTCTCTAATCCCAATATTAGGTTGGCAAATGCTGCCGTTAATCCTGCACTGTTTAACACATCTTCGTTATGAATGGCTCTTTGATTCACTGCTGTTACAGTGGCCATGTGAGTGTTTTTGAAAATCAAACACCCCGCAGGTTACAGCAACACAGTTGGGAAACGCAATATGCCTAATCTTGGACCATGACAAAGGCGTTTTTCCTCATTAAAAATATGAGTTTGTACATGACATGTGGCCCGGTGTTATAGTGGGTGGATGGAGACGACAGGAGAGGCGAGGATCCGAATGCAAATCCGTTTAATGAACAAACAAAATAAAAACAAAGGACAAGAAACACAGAACACTAAGAAACCAGAGAATTAAGAATCACAACAGAAATCCAAACCATCCAGAATCAACAACAAAGAATCAGAGAAACACAAGGGCTAAATACACATGAGGGTATCAAGGTAACACAGGGAACGCAAAACACCTGTGGAAGCAATCAAGGAGCAAATCGAGGTGAAAAACTACAAAACTACATCTGTGGCACATAAGACAGGAAGTGAAACAAAATTCCAAACAAACTGAGAACATGTAATACCCGTTGTGCAATGGCTCTTATGTGGGCAACCTAAAGTGTGACTTTAGGCCTAGGTGTTATACTATTTTATAAGCAAAATTTGCTATTGATTAAATAGTAAATAGTTCCTGTGGCTCTAGATTTTTGTAAATTACTTTTAATTGTGAATTCAATTCTAAATATATATATATTTAGTTTTATATATAGTTTTATCAAGAAGGACATTCATCGTGCTGTATCTGTATTGTTTAAAGCACTATAGAATAAAAGTGACACTGCTTATTGAAAGAAAGAATTTCATACTTTAGTTTGGGGATCAATTCTCACTATTAACAAACTACAGTATTTACTACGACTTTTGCCTCAAACTCCTAATTTGCTAGTTATTAATATTAAGATAATTGTTACGATTAGGTAATAGGTATAATTAAGAGACCTAAAATATGGTCATGCAGAATAAGGCATTAATATGTGCTTTATAAGTAGTACATATGTTAATAATATGCCTGCTAATAATAAGCAACTTGAACAAAGTAACAAAAAAACAAGTAACAAAGTAACAAAAAAACTAAAATGTTACTTCAAAAAACTTCATTAGAAGCAAAACTGTCTGATTCACTTTCAGTAAATTCAAATCTCTTCGCTGTACAACAGTTGAAGTATCTTCAGTTTAATCTTTCTTTATTTTGGGAATGCCTTTCTTGATCTGATTTGGATTTTGTTTTTTGTGTTTTTAATCTAAACAAAGAGTTAAATAATCATAAACCATATTGAAATGCATGGTCTATGATTATTTAACTCTTTGTTTAGATTATCATAGTTTAAAAATACATTTTTTATTATGTACTGTCATATGTTAACTAGTCATATTAGATTAATATTAGATATTTTTATATTAAATCTAAGTCTGGAAAAAGGGTAAAACAGCATCTATTCATCAAGGACATTTAAAAAGTGGCAAAATAAATGTTGATCACACAAGACAAAGTTTATAAAAAAAGTAATTTGTGTTCTTTTAATTTGTGTAAATATGTATAGAGATAGTGAAATGAATGTGAGTGGTTCAAGTGGTTCATGGGCTTACTGTTAGCACAGATTAACTGACTGACAACATTAAATAGACACTTCCTCTCTGACAAAAGTGTTCCTACACAAGGATGATGCTGAATGTAAGCAATGCTCTTTGGACCCACTTGTATCAACAACATCTTCACTTTGCTCATCTTTAAGTGCTGAGTCATACTGAAGGTGCTGATGGGTTTTATTCTCTCTAAACGGGCATGGCAGGGAGCCTGAGCCACAGCACCAGGTGTTTCTGTGTTCGGCTTCTCCTCAGCCATAAATCTCCCTGGGCTCTGCTCCACCGCAGATGTAGATGTGGAGAGATTACTCTGCCCAAAACAGCAGTCAGGCCCTCACTAAAGCTGCCCGTTTAACTGGTAAACTGAAAACCGGTGTGTGTATGTGTGTGTGTGTGGGTGGGTAGGTTACAAGCACTGAACTGCATCTTAGTCTTGCCAACCCGGTCTCACGGGAAAATGAAACCAATTTACAAGGTGGCGATTTCGAATGCATTCGTAACATATAAATTGTACAAAAATAAAATTTTTAGAAAAAGTAAGCATGAAAGAAAAGAAAGCTTTATTGGCTAACTATGGACAAATAAGTTCCATTTAACTATATTGGTAATGACGGAACTTGCGACCATAGTTGCTTAACTGGTACCATAACTGGTAATCCATAAATAATCCACCAAACCCAACCCAAAGGGCCCTATCATGCACCGGGCGCAATGCGGCGCCAGGCACGACGCACGTGTTTTTTGCTAGTTTCAGCCCGACGCAGTAATCATTTTCACGTCCTGCGCCACGTTGTTTAAATAGCAAATGCATTTGAGCCCATTTGTGAGCTCATGGGGGTGCTGGTCTGAAAACGAGGTGTGTTCAGGCGCATTGTTGGCACGTTGCTGTTTTGAGGCAACTGAAATAGACCGAGCCATTGACCAACTAAAACCTGGTCTAAAGTCAATGGCGCAGTATATTTTTGTTTTTTAAAGAGCGTGTTAGTAATATGCACCTATAGGCGGGTCCACAACGTGCATACACTCTGCTTATTACACACACAGGGACACGCAGCAGCACACAAACATGCCAAATATGAAAAATGAAAGGATTACAATGTAAAAGATTATTATTGTGTAGGCTACATAAATATAAAAATGCCTACATGTCATAATGGATAGTCATTGCATGTATCAGAATTAGGCTACCTATTTGCTCGCGCACGAGCAGCTCCGTTTCCTCTCTGGAGACGCATTCAGTCTTTACGCTTGCAAATTCCGCCGTGTAAATAGCGAATCCGCCATGGCGCGTTATTGCACGTTATGCCTAAAACCCACCCATTACTCATTAAGAGAATAGGGACAACCTTTTTAGACCACGCACCGGGTGCACCGGGTGCACCGACCGTTTTTCCCATCATTAAACTAGCAAAAGTGGATTCGCACATGCCCTAAGTGCACCTGCACCTTGTGCAAATGTGTTAACGAATGCAAAAGTGATCTAAAAATGCATTCGCTGATGCAAGCGTGCTATTCTTCTTTAGACATGGGTTTGTTTTGTCAAACCAGTTTCACTGGATTCGTACCAGAGCACTTCACCTCACAAGTGTAACATTGTACCAGGCGAGCAACCGAGCAAACCTACTGCATTAGAAAACCCATAAATACAGTGCCTTGCGAAAGTATTTTTTTTCACGTTTTGTTATGTTGCAGCCTTATGTTAAACTGCTTTAAATTACTTTTTTTCCCACATCAGTCTACACTCCATACGCCATAATAACAAAGCACAAAACTTTGTTACAACTTTTGTTCTACAAATTTATTAGAAATAAAAACTGAAATTATTCCACTGCATAAGTATTCATACCCTTTTCTGAGACACTTGAAATTTAGCTCGGGAGCATTCATATCACTTGTAGATGTTACTACACTTCGAGTGGAGTTAAACTGTGGAAAATTCATTTGAATGAGTATGATTTGGAAAGTCACACACCTCTCAGAAAAGGTCTAATAGCTGAAAATGCATATCAGAGCAACAACCAAGTGAGTTACTTCTGAGTAGAGCTCAGAAACAGGCTTGTGTCAAGGCACAGATCTGGGGAAGAGTTCAGAAAAAAATTCTGCTGCATTGAAGGTTCACAGAAGCATGATAACAGAACCATTATACATAACGAGAAGTATGTATTCGAGAAGTATGTATTCAAGAAGAAGCTTGGAACAACTAGGAGCTGGCCTCCTGGCCAAACTGCGCAATTGATGGAGAAGGGCTTTGGTTAGAGTGGTGAACAAGAAGCTGATGGTCACTTTAGTTGAGCTTCACGATCATATTAGGAGACAGGAGAAATCTACAGAAGGACAAACATCACTGCAACACTCCATCGATCTGGGCTTTATGCTGGTGTGGCCAGATGCAATCCTCTCCTCAGTGAAGACACATGAAAACACACTTGGAATTTGCAAAAAGGCACCCAAAGGACCCCCAGACTGTGAGAAACAATATTCTCTGGTCTGATGAACCTCAATTCTAAGCATCATGTTTGAAGGAAAGCAGCTCTACTCATGACCTGCAGAGTACCATCCCAAAAGTAAAGTGTGCTGGTAGCAGCCTCATGCTGTGGGGCTGTTTTTCAGCGGCAGGGACTGAGGGACTCGTCAGAGTAGAAGAAAAGCTCAATGCACCAAAATATTGAGATAGCCTTAATGAAAACCTAGTCCAGAGCATTCAGAACCTCAGACTGGGCCGAAGGATCACCTTCCAACAGGACAATGACCCTAAGCACAGAGCAAGAGTGGCTTATAGACAACTGTGAGAATGTCCTTGAGTGGCCCAGATAGAGCCTGGGCTTGAACCCAATCAAATATTTCTGGAGAAACCTGAAAATGCCTGAAAATCCAACCTGACAGAGCCTGAGAGGTGAAGAGGTGAGGAGAAGAATGGCAGATAATTGCCAAATGGTGATGTGCAAAGCTTGTTGCATCATACCCAAAAAAACTTGAGGCTGTAAAGGTGCTTCAGATAAGTACTGAGTTAAAGGTATGAATACTTATGCAATGTACTTATTTAAGTGTTTTATTTCTAATAAATGTGCAAAGTTGTCACAAATCTGTTTTGTGATTTGTCATTATGGTATATGGAGTGTAAACTGATGTGGGAAAAAAAAGTAATTTAAAGCAGTTAAACATAAGGCTGCAACATAACAAAATGTGAAAAAAAATCAAGGGGTACTGTATAAAGCTGTATATGTGGTGCGAACAATAAAAGTACCAGTTTTCAGATCTCGCAGCATGTTAAAATTGTTTTGAACTCATAACATAATATTGTGCAAGGAATTGCGCAAAAATTAGGTTCTTAATGGAAACTCTGGCCCTGTATCAAGTTTTACTGTCTCTACACTCTTAAAAATAAAGGTGCTTCACGATGCCATAGAAGAACCTTTTTGTCTAAATGGTTCCATAAAGAACCTTTAACATCTGAAGAACCTTTCTGTTTCACAAAAGGTTCTTTGTGGCGAAATAAGGTTCTTCAGATTATAAAAAGGCAAGAAAGAGATGGTTCTTTAAAGAACCTTTGACTGAATGGGTCTTTGTAGAACCAAAAATGGTTCTTCTATGGCATCGCTGTGAAGAACCTTTTAAAGCACCTTTATATGCTTTTACACTTTAAATTTCCTTTTAATGATCAATGGTCGAAGGGTGAGTAAAATAATGTCACCTCATTGTACTCAGTTTTTGAAAATGCTTATTATTGTGTTCATGGAGTGAAGCTTTTGCTGATTGCTTACATTGTAAACAGAAGTTACTCCCATAATTTGTGCAAAGCGTCATGGAGTGTAGCAAAAAATAGTCAACAAATCAGAATTGGGCATCAAGACCTGCAGTGCAAATGCGACCTTATTTACTTAACCTTCATGCTGTTCTAAACCACTTTCTTTCATCCTATGACTTTCTTTGTTCGGCAGAACACAAAAGAAGATATTTTGAAGAATGTTTGAATGTTTGAATGTTTTTTTAATGCAGTCAACACAAAATCAACACCGGAAGCCATTGCCTTTCATTGTATGGTCAAAAATGGGATATATTTCAGAATATCTCCTTTTGTTTTTATTTTTGGGCCTTTTTATTTGGGGTTATTTTGGTATAATTTTAAATTATAATTAAATGGTTAGATCCAAAAGCTCACTAGTCACATATAAAAGTAACAGCGAGCTATAGTTTTGTTAGTGTGTTGAGTTGTGTAATAATGTGTCAAGAGCTCTTATGTAGGCAGGATATTATGGTAACTAAGAGAAACCCATCAATGGTACTCAGACAGAAAGAGAGAGCCGTGCAGACACACCCAGTATTGTGGTGTAATGGGCGTAATTAAACGTAATGAATAAAATCTGCATGCTCGTAAACAACACAATAACCTTTTTTATATGTGTGAGATTATGTGGAGTGCAAAGCTCTCAGCCTGAGCTCTGCCCCTCACTACTCTTCCCTGAGCTGTCTTTATTTGTCTCTGTTAGGGCAATAATCCCTTTTAATGACATCTTTATGAAAGAAACGATAATCACCTCTGCATAATATTGCATTTAAATAGACATTAGACACCCATGTTTGATACAATCATGCCAATGAGGGAATGATCTGCTGTAAATGACATTAAGGCTTTTGTTTTTGACTATCAATCAAAATGAAATATACATATTTCTTTCAATATTAATTTAGTAAGAATCATGCATTTTTGGTTAGCTACGTCCCCCCCCCCCCTCACTCAAC
>NW_015539822.1:336441-343331 GCF_001515605.1 Sinocyclocheilus anshuiensis | reverse complement strand
AGCTACGTCCCCCCCCCCCCGCTTACTAAACAGTGCTTCATCATTAAAGGAATATTTCATCCCAAAAAGAATATTCTGTCATCATTTACTCACCGTCATGTCGCTCCAAACCCGTATGAATTTGTTTCTGATGTGGAACACAAAAGAAATCTTTCCCTTGCAGTTACAACAATGAATGTGGGTTGGAGCTTTCAAGCTTGAAAAAGTTCGTAAAAGCGCCTTAAAAGTACCATGGAAGTGATCCATATGACTCGTAAGCCTTATGAAGTCATGAGACGAACCAAAATTTAAATCGTTATGCGCCTATACTCTCCGAAACCAGTGAGTAAACCGTTGCAGCTGCATCATTCATTGATCTGAACATGAAAAGTGAATCAGACCAATCTGTGGATGAAAAATTTTGTGAACTGGATCAACTGATTCGTTGAAGAGAAATGACTCATAAGAATGTCAAGTAATCGGACATCTCTGTTTCTCACATCAACTCTCATCAAGGAGAATTAGGCCAAATGCAATGATTTGCAATAAAAAAACTATTTTGGTTTCAGTTCGTTCCTCATATAATATGGCTTCAGAAGACTTGGAACATGCAGCAATTAAGTCATATGAAGCACTTCTATGATAATGTTATGATGCTTTTTTGTAACTTTGGACCTTTTTAAGATTCATTCATTTTTGTTGTATTGAAAAAAGTGAATTTACTTTTCAATATATATATATACAGTGGGTACGGAAAGTATTCAGACCCCCTTAAATTTTTCACTCTTTGTTATATTGCAGCAATTTGCTAAAATCATTTAAGTTAATTTTTTTTCCTCATTAATGTACACACAGCACCCCATATTGACAGAAAAACACAGAATTGTTGACATTTTTGCAGATTTATTAAAAAAGAAAAACTGAAATATCACATGGTCCTAAGTATTCAGACCCTTTGCTGTGACACTCATATATTTAACTCAGGTGCTGTCCATTTCTTCTGATCAGCCTTGAGATGGTTCTACACCTTCATTTGAGTCCAGCTGTGTTTGATTATACTGATTGGACTTGATTAGGAAAGCCACACACCTGTCTATATAAGACCTTACAGCTCACAACAAAGAGTGAAAAATTTAAGGGGGTCTGAATACTTTCCGTACCCACTGTATATATATGAAAGGAAGAAAGTGATATGAGTTTAATAAAATAACACAAGGGTGAGTAAATGATAAAAAAAAAATCATTTATGAACCACTCCAGTAACATTTTACAATAGGGTTCATTTAGTTCATGCATTAGATATAAGGAAATAAAATGCACAACTATATTTTACATTCATTTTTCTAGGTTAACTTCTATTAATATAACATTTAAAAAAACAGTCTAGTTTTCATGAAAAAACTCAAATAAATGCAGTCTTTCATACACTGTAAAAACAATCCGTAAAATTTACGGTAAAAAACCTAAGAAAAAACTAAGAAGAAACATAGTTATTTCAACAAAAAAACATAAAATTTGAAATTTAATGCAGGGAATTCTGGGAATGTCAATTTACGGTTATTCACTGTAAATTATACGGTCTTTTTCCACTTCCAAAAACGGTATACTACCGTAAAATTTATGTCCAATACACGTAATGTCCAATACAGTTTTTCACCGTATATAGTAGGGGAATTTACTGTTAACCATTTAACAGGTTTTACTGTAGCATTTTTACAGTCTTTTACCGTTAAATTCACGGTCATTTTTTACAGTGTACTGAAAATCTCTCTCTTTAATCCTTTGCTTCCTTCCAGGCCCCATTTTAGTGAATAAAAGCGGTCTCGACCAAGTACTCAGAAATGAGCATCAGGGGAGTGAAGTCTTGCTTTCTGTCTAGCTTGTTTTTATATTGTCCAATCAGCCAGTTACCCCTGCTGTCAAAACGCATGTGCGTCTCTGTGACAACCCCACAGTCAAATCGAATTTTCCTCCCCCTTACAGAGGACTGTGTAAACTTCTCCTCTCCATCTTTAAGATGAGCCTTCTCTCTAAATAAATCAAAAACTCTGCCATGTCCTTGAGGTATAGCGTGTGATTTTGATACGTGCGAGTGTTTGTATGTGAAAAAGAGAGCAAAAATGGGAGAGAAAGAGTGAACGGATCTGGGAATGTGTGGAATAATGCAATTAACTCAGTATGGCATCTCAGGAGACAGAGGGGGATGCAAGAGAGAGACGGGATGCTCTTTATAAATGTCTTTGAGCAGAGCGAGAGAGAGAGAGAGAGAAGGCTGAAGGACTGAAGCTGTCACGAGCACATCCCGTTTCCCCATCATACTCAGTCAACAAGCTGTCAATCAAACCCAACAGAGCTGCTTGTAGCTCATTATTATGAGTCAAAGGTACACAGCCCCACTAAACTCGTGAAGCTATTTCAATCACTTGAGAAAACATTGGACACAATGTTAACAATGAGCTATACTGTACACTTAAGAACATGCAACTTTAGATATTTCTTTAGTCTGATGATTTATTTGCTAGTCAACTCTGGAAAAGGGAGTTTGGAAAAAAAGTGAAAGATTTATGTTATATTTTTGTCAAATGTATTTGATCAAAATATGCAAGCAATATATTTTGTCACCCTGCCATTTTTCCATAGCTTTAATAGAGCGACGACAGATGGAGGAGTCTGACGTGAACATTTGCTTCAAGCATCTGAGTTACAGTTAAGGTGCTGAAATCTGCATCCAAAATATTTTGGAAAGTAATTACATATGGCAAATATTGCGGGGTCCAAAAGTCCACATTGAAAATCTGGGATTCAAAATCTAATTTAAACCTTAAAATAAACAAGATTTTAGTATTTTGAAAGATTTAAAAGAAAGAAACATTATGAGCTAAAATAAAAAAGAAAGATTCTGCACTTTTGGTTCACTAATAAGCAAATTTGTGACAAATTTGTAATGGTCAGATGTTCTTGCTTGCATTGAAGCTTAAATGTTTTGCACACATTTATAGAGTTTATGCAGCTTCAGTGCTGTTGTCATTAATGCAAAGTAACAGAAATACTGAAGAAATTATGAAATACAACACTTTCAGTTCTACTTTTCTCTCAAACTGTTATGCTGATAGTATAATTTGTCATTTTAAAAAGCTGTATTAACTTCTGCATATGCAATACGGAAGCAATTTCACTATAGTGACATCAGATTTTTGGAGCCCACTAATGCAACTAAAGTAGGTCTGTTGATAAATAAGTTCTCATATGTGAAATCAGGTTATTTTTCGTTGGCACTACTCAGGAGAGACTCACAGCCTGTGTAGTGGAAGGTGTTGGAGTATGATTTAGAGGCAAACACTTGAATTGAATTTCTAAAGTAATCAGAGCTGTAAAAGTGAAGGATGATGTGACAACTTGTTTAATCACATTAAAGATTAAAAACCAGGGAGACATTATGAGATATCTTAAGAATCTGAAGTGTGGATGAGAAATCTCATATAAATTGGTTAGAGATTTGCATCTCTAATGCATCTCTAAATTACAACCTCTAATCTTCACAATATTACAGCAAAGGGCAGAGAGTCAGATCCACTCCAAAAAGTTTAGCAAAGCTTATGTAACTAATATGCCTGAATTTCAGTTTGTTGTTGCTTACATAAAGATGACAAAAGCATATGTGACCCTGGACCACAAAACCAGTCTTAAGTTGCTGGGGTATATTTTTAGCAATAGCCAAAAAAACATTGTATGGATCAAAATGATCGATTTTTCTTTTATGCCAAAAATCATTAGGACATTAAGTAAAGATCATGTTCCATGAAGATATTTTGTAAATTTCCTACTGTAAATATATCAAAACTTAATTTTTGATTAGCAATATGCATTGCTAAGAACTTCATTTGGACAACTTTAAAGGTGATTTTCTCAATATTTTGATTTTTTTTTGCACCCTCAGATTCCAGATTTTCAAATAGTTGTATCTTTTGTATCAATAGTTGTAATAGTTGTATTTATTCAGCTTTCAGATGATGTACAAATCTTTTGAAAAGTTTCCAAAAATGGACCCTTATGACTGGTTTTGTGGTCCAGGGTCACATATGCAAAAGTGTATGACTTCAGTCTTGTTTTTTGTTTTTTTGGAGTCCGTTTAACTGTCAAAGTATGGCTGAACTTTTCGGTAACACTTACCATGAAGCCTCTATTTATAATGCATGGTAAATGCATGAAAAACCTTATAATACGTTGTATCGACTGATGAATAATCGTAAGTTATATACATTATGTATATACATTATAATTCTTATTTTTTTGTGGTTATCAATTTTAAGAGTATATGATTCAAAACACATGATATATTCACTTAAATAATAATAGATTGTAGTTCCCATAGTTATAATGTATTACACATCTCATATTTTGACATTAAGATCTGTACAGTATCTTCAAAGGCATTTTGTATGCATTATAATACATTAAAGGGGTCATATGATGTTGCTAAAAAGAACATTATTTTGTGTATTTGGTGTAATGAAATGTGTTTATGCGGTTTAAGGTTCAAAAAACAAAAACATTAAAACCCATTATAAACGAGGCATTTGTTGCATCCAGTGGGGACGGATTATAATGACATATACAGTCTTTTTACGCGTTGCATCGCGCCACGTAAACATAAAACCATGTCTGCATTTGTGATCGGAGAAATGACAAACAACAAGCGCTACTCCTACACTGCTTAAAACTCGCGTTTGAATCGTCAGTGGCAAATTCTTTAAATATAAAAAACAGACTTACAGTCTGTGAGTCAGAACAGCCAGCATTGTAGTCTACTCTGCCAGGATCAGAAAACCTCCATAAAATGCGCTGGACACATTGGAATATTTGGGTTGAACTGTTCTGGAACAGTGTTGTAAATACAACTTAACCACTGATTTCTAGTCATGTCCTCTTTTGGAAGATCAAACAAAGTAGTTTCGCTTTCACAATGAAACACAGTGTCACACACGGCGGGCTAGAGTGAGCTGTTTGGACTCTCATTCTGATGGCACCCATTCACTGCAGAGGATCCATTGGTGTACAAGCGATGTAATGCTAAATTTCTCCAAATCTGTTCAGATCAAGAAATAAACTCATCTACATCTTGGATGGCCTGAGTGTGAATACATTTTCTGCAATTTTTTTATTTTTGGCTAAATTATTCCTTTAAGAATACCCTTATAATGCATTATTTAATACAGGATTCATAGAAAGTGTCACCAATTTTCCTTTAAGAATATTTTAAGCTTTTGGTGTACTGTATATAAGCAGAACTGTGAAGGGGGCCTGGAGAGAAATAAGACAGATCATTACATTTCCTCTCATACACATTTGATTCCAGAGAAAAAGAACGAGAACAAACTATCATATTCACCTAATCATCAAGGAACCAATTTTGGCAGCATTCTTTAGCAGCGAGCATGGACGGGACTAATTTACTAAACACACCCTCCAGTCTCATAATTACACGTAATTTTACCGGCATAATTAACTAATTTAATTACTGCTCCTCAAGAGCATCAATTATTGATATTACGAAGCGTTCAGACAGGCTGTGGTGACACGAGGAGCATCAGAGGACGTGAAACACATGCTGGCACTTTGAGAGCTTTGGCATGGGTACAGCAATATACGAGTGTGTGTGTGTTTGTGTGTGTGTGTGTGTGTGTGTGTGTGTGTGTGTGTGAGAAAGAGAGAGGGGGGAGAGAAAGAGTCTGAATGCAATATCAGAGTGGCACAGACCTGGGCAAGAGCCCAGACTGACAGCGGCTGCTGTAGAAATGTGGGAGAGAGAGACAGACAGATCAAAGAAGGCCTCAGCTCAAGTAAGACTTCAAAACTACTTTGATTGTCAGTTCAGAAATAGCTTTGAACTAATAAATGATTTTATTACAACAAAAGTGCTCAAGAGAACTTTATACTGTACCGTACAAACGTATAGTTTGTGATTGGATTATTATAATTATGTATGAGTTCTTGAACAAATAATTTACGTTTACCACAAAAACTTACATCCAAAAACGGGATGTTTGTCTACCACTAATTCCTTGCAAGGGATGCAAGATGGTTCAATTAGCTTTTAATAACGCCATAAGGTAAGGACCTAACTATGTTAAAGGGATAGTTCACCCAAAAATGAAAATTCTGTCATTAATTACTCAACCTCATGTCGTTCCAAACCCGTAAGACCTTCGTTCATCTTCGGAACACAAATTAAGATATTTCTGATGCATACCGAGAGCTCTCTGACCCTCCCATAGACAGCAAGGGTCCTTACACGATCAAGGATCAGAAACGTAGCAAGAAGATCGTTAAAATAATCCATGTGACATCAGGGGTTCAACCGTAATTTTACGAAGCTACGAGCATACTTTTTGTGCGCAAAGAAAACAAAAATAATGACTTTATTCAACAATTTGTCTCCTCTGCATCACCCTATAGCACCATTTTGGAGAGTATCACATAGGGTTGGGTATCGTTTGGGTTTTTTTCCATATCGGTGACAAATCGATACTTTTAAAACGGTTCCAGTGCCTAAACCGATACTTATTAAAAAATTAAAAAAAATTCCTCCAAAAAATGATGGATTGGCCATTAGAATAGTGTAACGGGGTGAAGAATCACACGACAAGTAATCTCAATCAATAACCCGGAGGGTGGATTTATTGGGGTGATGGGTGCTAGTGAGAAAGGTTCAGGTAGGTGCTCCGGTGCCGTGAGTGCTCTCTTCCGTCTTCCCAGTGCAGAGGTTCCGTGCAGTGCTCCTGTGGGGCTGGTCGGTCACACGCTGCTTTCTGTGGGAAAAATGAGAGGGCGAGTTAGTGCTCAGTCTCATGGAGGAATCTCCTAGATGGCAGGGCTTGCGTGGCTTATGTAGCCGCCGCCTGATGAGGTGA
>NW_015539822.1:329081-336208 GCF_001515605.1 Sinocyclocheilus anshuiensis | reverse complement strand
CGGTTCTAGTACATACCGGTTACATAGGTACCGGTGCCATATTGGTACCGGGTTTCGGTACCCAACCCTAGTATAACATACGTAAACAACGTATGCAACGCGGATACATTGTTTACGTTCAGATCAAAGCATAAATAATGTAAACAGCGTAGCCTCGTAAAATTACGGTTGAACCACTGATGTCACATGGATTATTTTAACGATCTCCATGCTACGTTTCTGAGCCTTGATCATGTAAGGATCCTTGCTGTCTATGCAGGGTCAGAGAGCTCTCAGAATGAATCAGAAATATCTTAATTTGTGTTCCGAAGATGAACGAAGGTCTTACGGGTTTGGAACGACATGAGGGTGAGTAATTAATGACAGAATTTTCATTTTTGGCTGAACTATCCCTTTAATGAAAGTCACATGAGCAAACTGGCCTCTCATTGGTCAGGAATATTAGTTGGTTCTTCGATTTGGTTCTCACCAAAAGAAAACCATTCCAGAAGTTGAAGTCTCATGTTTGATTGTTTTGAGGCAGATTTGCGATTGTCATGATCATATATGCCTACTTGAACCAAACTAAAGAATAAAACTCACCAGGTTTAGAATCAAATTACATAAATGTAAAAATGCAATTTACAAACAAACCAAGAAGAGGCAAAAGATCTAGTGAGAAAGAAGTATAGTACAGTACAGTATAGTACACTACCATTCAAAAGTTTGGGGTTGGTAAGAGTTTTAAATGTTTTTGAAAGAAGTCTTATGCTCACCAAGTCTGCATTTATTTGACAAAAAATATGGTGAAAACATATTATAAATAATATTACAATTAAAAATAACTGATGTCTGTTTCAATATTGTAATATCTTGTGATGGCAAAGCTGAATTTTCAGCAGCTATTACTCTAGTTTTCAGTGATATGTGGTGGCTTCTACCGCTGCTGTGAAGAGTCTTTCTCAGAGTCTTGGAGTTTTGATGCCAGAAGAGATTTTATTTTCAGAGACAATAAAACTGAGAGAACTCTGCAGAGCAATCTCTCGAATCTTTTTCTGTACCCTCTTATATACAGTTTTTTCTCTGGGCATGTTCAATACATTTCATTCATATGGGATCACGATGCAGTCATGAGACCTTAATTTTATGTTCTGTGAAAATAAGGGCCCCATTATATGCCATCATGTGCTTATCATGTACTTCTCCATATGTCTGCAGATTCCAGTCTCATACAGATTTCTATACATGCAGGCAAATACACATGATTATAATAGTGGAATAACTTAATACATAAATGGCTATATTCACATCGATTATACTTGAATCATTTATATTTTGATTAATTAAACTCTTCTTCACAGTTAAATCCTTCAGAAATCATTCTAATATGCAGATTTGCTGCTCAAGAAACATTTATAATTTATATTGTATTTAATGATCAGTGGTAAGCTAAAAATGACTGCAGCATTTTTTACAGTACAAGACAGTGTTTCTTTTTCATAATACACACCTATTAATATACGTGCAACAAGGCAGCAACAACTAAAAGTGAACTGCAAACTGCTATATTATCTTGGAAAAGTGAGAAAATGAGGAAAGTGACAGACATTCTCATTATGAGCTCAAACAGACGCAGCTAAAATCACACATACATGCATTCACACTCACACAAGAGCATGTACAGGTATAGATTACTTACACATTACACACTCTCCCCAGATCAAATAAATTATATTCTGCATGTTTCTGGAGGGACGCAATGCTGTCTTGGCTCTTATAAAATGCACTGATCCGTCTTTAATGAGTGCTGGGTTTTATGTCTGTCGTGAAGGGAGAGGGTGTGACCGTGCGTTAATATCTGCCATAATACCAGACGCCACACACACACACACATCATTACGGAGAAATTTCGATTTAGGAGCATGTGGTAAATAACAGCACACATTAATAAGACCGCTGTGCACTTGAGACATGCTGCACAATCCGAGACCTTCAGAATCTGGTTTCCTTTGGTTTTGATCAAGGAGCCATCCAGGACTAATTCAACAGAAAGATGATTTTGTGCTCCTTTGAGTGTTCAGATCAGATATCCTTGCAGGGTAAAGGAATAGAAAAATATAATTTACAGACTGGAAGAGAGAATGAAAGGATTGAAAATGATAAACAGGCAAGATAAGGCGAAAAAGTAAATATCGAAAGGCAACTATACAGTGCATTATTTTTAGACCACGTATGCTGATTTTCGAGATTCGCGAGACTCAATACTTTGCCAAGAACGCTCTTCACGCTAGCTTTAGCATTAACTAGGTTCTATTCAAAGCCAGCAGCATACAGAACTTGGGTTTCAATTATCAGGCTAATGGGTTGGTGCTAAAAGCCACAATTGAAACTCCTCTCACAAGTGCATGCAAATTGATAACATTTCATCCAGTGCTATCTTTTTCTTCACAGAGATGGAACAAAAAAGCTCTAGTCTGACAGGCCAAAAGTACAGCATGCCAGATTGAAATAGTGTGAGTGAACAGTCCTCTTGTGACTTTAGTGTGAAGTTCCTCTGCTCCTCTATGCAGCACATTAACAAGAAGGGTAGAACTCATATTATATATTTGTATTATATTAATTAAATATTGATATATGTTAAGAATATTATATATTATATTATTTATATTAATATATAAATATATGAAATATTAATATTCAAATGTTATAGTAAATTTTTTTCTGTTTTAATCTATTTTAAAATGTAATTTATTCCTCTGGTGACAAAACTTAATTTTCTGCATCATTACTTCAGTCTTGAGTGTCACATGATTCTTAAGGAATCATTCTAATATGCTGATTTGGTGCTCAAGAAACATTTCTTATTATTATCAATGCTGAAAACAGTTGTGCTGCATAATATTTTTGTGAAAAAAGTGGCACATATTTTTTACATTTTGAATGACCCTTCCCTACTCTAAATCTGACTTATTTTTGAATTAAATAAGATAACAGTAATGATCATTACAATATCATATTAAACAGATAGGTTAAATACAACATCATAAAACAAAAATTAGGAAATTAGGAGAATATTAGGTCAAATTTAGTGTATATGTTTAGTGAACATATTTGAATAACCTGAAAATTATAATTACTATCATCTGTGTGACATCAGAAAGTAACTTTAAAATGTAATTTTTTATTTTTGGTTTCAATAAATACTCTTTTCTGAAAGTTTTCATACAAAACATCTATTCAAACTCCAAACATCAAGGAAACATTTATTCCTCATGATAGCACACCTTTAAATAGTATTCAAAGGTTCTCATTTGCCCAGATGATGCATGACAGTTTAATATCAGTCCCTTCTAAAGAATAGGTGCAATAAAAGGTTTATGCTCACATAAATCAAACCTCTGACTAACTCACATCTGACACTACCAGATCTAAACCTGCAGTACATCTCATAAAAATTTGAATTCTATAGCTGAAAATTCAGTGCAGTACAATCTTTATATAATTACGGATTTATCGAGAATGCAGAAAACTCAATTTCTTATTTGCGTCATTACAATAATACAATTGCAAATACAAGATTCTTCCTGTGCATGCAAAGGATTTGTTTCTGGATTAAAGGCATAAAGGCTGCAAGCTGTAGGCATGCGAGCCGGATGGCGATACAGGACAGTGTCACCATCAACTAATTAGATTCATAACATCAGGCTGAATGTGGAGGCCACATGATGAATATGCTACCCCAGTGTGACTTCTCCAGCGGGACTCTGGGATACATCGCCTGCTGACAACAACAGCCCTCAAGCAAGAAGCTGAACATTTAGCCTTGCAGCAGTACAGCTCAATGGATCATTTGCTTTGCTATAAAAAGAGTGGTCTGCTAGGGAGCAATGCTTCATTAGCTTGTGAATTACTTGCCTAAAATGTCCGTGGTAGTATTGTGGAGAGATTGAAACTAAAATATATCATTTTTAAGTTTAAATACTTTCCCTTTTCTCAGTTTAATTCACAGAGATAGCTGAAGTTTAGCCAGTTTTTTTTACTTCATCTCTTCAAAAATGTGTCTCCTTTGCCAGCCAGTGGTATGTTTCCCAAAAGTGTGGTTAACCTACTGTGTTCGCAAGTTCTGCTGTTACCAGCATAGTTCAATGAGTTGGTGTTTCTTGAATCCATATAGTTCCAAAGAACTAAATGTGGTTGGAAGTACAGTTAACAGTTGTTCCATAGTATTTCTGTTCCTACTATGGAAGTCAATGGGGACCAACAACTGTTTGGTTCTTCAAAATTCTTTTGAAAATTTGTGTTCAACATAAGACATGGTACGACATGAGAGTGTTGTACATATGGTATTGTGACATTAGCTAAAGTTTGCATTGTTCATTACCCACAACATTCAACTTAAGACAGGTACGACATGAGGGTTAGTAAATAATGACCGAATTTTCATTTTTGGGTGAACTATTCCTTTAAATAGATTATGCACTTGTGCAAAAAAGCAAGCTAACATGTTGTGCAATCTGTATCTTTTATTACATACAAATTTCATTCTACGTTTTTTAGTTTATTAAAAGAAATAAAAGCACCATTTTTTTAAAGAGAGAGTATGTGCGTACTTGCTAGTACCATGCGGGTAACCCACAAAATAAAGCTAAATAATGGTGAACCAAATTAGTGAAGCAGTCCTCAGATGCCATGTTTGTTATTTACAATAATGTGACATTAATTTGATCTTGAACTAGTTAACTTGAATCACAAATTTGCAACAAAGTTCCTGCATTGCTAGTTAGTTTATCCAACAATTAAGCAGGTGGTAGTTTAGCAGCGAGTTTAGGTGTTGTTTGCGAAATGCAACTCAGCACGGAACAAAAATACTGATTAAAATTAATACAAATTAATTTAATTTGAAATAATACTACTACTTCTTCTACTATTATACTATACTAATTCTACTATTATACTTCTACTATTATACTATACTACCACATAAAAAAAGAAATATTCCTTGCCCAACCTTTAAGCATTTAATAATTAACACAATATTCACTGTGGTAACCAAGCAATCATTTTATTTTATTTATGAAGCTACATTTCTGTTATGTGCAGAAACACTGACAGTATTTCTCATGACTTCACTTCATTTACATGGATGTTGTATTTTTGTGTGCGGTATGAATAATTTTAATAATTTTTGTATATTTTTTGCTGCTAGCTTACACATTATAATAGCAAAGGTCTGCAGTATTGTTTTCCAACTAACTAGTGATGTGATGAAAGTGTTTTTTTTTTCCTGGAAATGTGTCAGTTTCTTCTCTCACGGGAACAGTCTAATTCCCAAACTCAGGGTATGAAGACACACCAGCTCCTCCTCACTCTCAATGACCTGTCATTACAAATATGTCTCTTCAATACATACAACCTCTTGACTGTCAGCAACCCCCAACTTACCACATATAAATGTCTAATTTCTATAGCATCAAAGCATACGCTCAATGAGGCCCCCGGTTCCACAGATCCAGGATGGCGGCCAGGCGAGGGGCCCCCCTGATGCTGAGCAACCACTGATGCTGCCATTGACAGACCATCTGTAAGTATGTCACATTGGATTATAGTTCAGTAGGGTGAGTGGAAGAAGGGGAAAGGGATATCACAATAGGGATGGAGGGAATGAGAAAATAGATGAGGGGATATGGGTGGAAAGATCAAACCCACTCCTGGAGTGGAGCCTCAATCAGAAAGGTTCTTATCCTGGAAGAGAAGACTTAATCCTACCATCCATCCCTCCGTCCCTCACTCCCTTATCAAGCCAGCTGCCTGGCTGAGTTGCTGAGGGACACGGGTACTGTGACAACAGGGGTTTTGCGGTCCCCATGGGAACCCAGTGATGAGAGTGATCTAGGTGCACAAAAACCCCAGGGTTTAGGAACAGTGTCTCAGTGGATGTAGGAGGATGGGCACACGTGCACACACACACACACACAATTTAATACAATATAAATGATAATTTATACAAAGTAAATATTTTGTAGATTGTCTGTCACCGGAGCTTCAAGAATGTTGTGGGTAATGAACAATGCAAACTTTAGCTAATGCCACAATACCATATGTACAACAACTAAGGGATAATAATGGGACAACAGTTTTAAAAAGTGACTTTGTTTCACTATTATTTACAACAGGATCTGCATTTTCATTTTCAAAAGGTTTTTGTTATGAGATAATAAAAACACATTTTTCAGCAAAACCACTCCTTACTTGGTTAAACAAAATCTATTTGATTTTCAAAAGTCAATTAATTTGCGACCGCTGAATGAAACATTTTTGACTAACCAATCATGTCAGTCTCTGAGTAACACGTATTTAAAGGGCACCAAATTATGCCCCTCTGTACAATATGTAATAAAAGTCTCAGGTGTCCCCAGAATGTGTCTGTGAATTTTCAGCTCAAAATACTCCACAGATCATTTGTTATATAATTTTGAACATGCCTATATTGAGTGGAAGCAAAAACACAATGATTTTGTGATCGTCTCTTTAAATGCAAATGAGCTGCTGCTCCCCGCCCCCTTTTCCAGAACAGGGCTGTGCCTTTACAGCTTGTTCCTCAGATACACTGCTAAAAACATTTGTTTGGTTTTGATTATCCTGTCTATCGCACTGAAATCATGTTTTAAACCATACTAGTTTAAACTTCTGATATATGGTTTTCTGAGCGAACACATTTGAAACACATGCACAGAAAGCGGCAGTCTAAACTAAGGGTGCTTTCACACCTGTAGATCGATTGCTTTGTTCCGAAACAGGGATTAAAATTATTACAATGTTGCTTTTTATTCTTGGTGCTGCTCGTTTTCACATGGCAAAGTTTCTAAACGGACCAAATTTGTTAATACAAGTCACGGGCCAGTAAACTGTTCTCTCATTGGTCAAAGTTCCACGGTTTATTTTCCGGGATTCCACTAGCTGTCACAGGTCACAGCTGTCATCTGTCAGGATGGAATGATAACAGCTTCGCGGTTTTTATTGTTTTTTTTTGTTTTTTTTGTAGCTGTCGTTATAATAATTTATCATTTTGAGCAGGAGTCCAGGATTGATCGGGAAAACATTTTTAAAATGCACCTACAAAGAAGAGCAATAAGACGGCATTATAAAAT
>NW_015539822.1:326562-328979 GCF_001515605.1 Sinocyclocheilus anshuiensis | reverse complement strand
CAAACGAACCGAGCTAAGGGGGGAAACGCGCCAGGTTCCGAAACAACAGGCCAGGTGTGAAAGCACCCTAAGTTCTCTTTCATCTCTTATTTTGCTTAAACTGTCAAATACACACAAGTTTATGTTAAAAACACACATAAGTTACGAAAACATAATCCCTTGTTTCTGTGAAGGTAAACAGCCAGAAAGAAATCACATGTTATTAGATCTGTGTATTAAGTGAAGCATAATGTACAGAACCTGTACTGCTGTCTACGCTGTTAGTGACCCAAACAATAAAATAAAAACAGAAAATCAATCACTGCTCTTGAATTAATAATTTCTGTAGCTCTAATAATAAGTCATTTCATACTTGAATGCTGCTTTTAAATGCTCTTGCATGAAGATAAACATGGCGGATTGTCTCTGCTAAAAACAACAGTGTCTGTCACCAGTCGTGTGCGGGGTGTGTACAATGTGATGTCACATTTTACAGATTCTGCAAACGGCTTGTTCAGAGACACTGCTTATTTTTTATCGGGATTAAAAATAAAGTAGCAGGTGGATTTTTATCATTATAGGGTGGTTGTGTACACACACTGCCAACACACATTTATGTTCAAACAACATGTAAAAGTGAATTTTGTATAATAGGTGCCCTTTATGCCACGAAATAAACTTCATTTAGAAGTATCATACTAAGTATAAAAAGCATTTAGAACATTTCCATTACATTTTATAATACTAAAATCAAACAGTTCACCCTTCACACATGTTATCATGTCCGTCAGAAACTTAGGCTGGCTGTTGGTTGTAATATTAGAACTAAAAGCAATGAAATAACACACTAATGGACATTAGTGACTCCACTGAATACTTGCTGGCTAAGAACTAAATGATTATTACCTTACAATCGATCTGTTTTCAAATCCACATCATTTGAATATCAGGACATCAATGTCTGTCAAAAAATGTCATGCACAATACATGGTAGTATTTATGAGAATCAGAGGCTACAACATGCTGCCCATCAGAGACGCTAACATATCTAATACATAGCGCACATGAGTATAAATTTGATCTTCACTCTCTGAAATTGGCAGGTGATTTTTACTTCTCAGGTACTTAAAAGATTAAGACAATTATAGAAGCTGATAAAATGTTTAATTTTCCAATAAAAGATGATAAATGATTATTTGCTACATTTAATTACCCCTTTTACACTGATTTTGAGCCATATGTATGATACAGGGGTTGGACACCTATTATTATGGGGTAAATATCATTTGTGTAGGCTACAATAAAAACAATAAAAAATAAAACATTTTGATTATTTTTATTAATCTTTGTCTATATATTCTCTATGTTTTATTAGCATGGTTTAGAACAAATGCTCTGTCATATTGGCTGAACTTTTGACTTTACAACAAGGACAAATCATCATCTAGCAGGAGTGTCTATTGCCCTAACAGCCCAATTGATTTGGCGTTTTAAGAACAACAGTCTTTAAGATTATGACGTACAATACATGGAAAGACTTCATCAGCAAAGAACCATCAAACACTGTGTCCAAACAACACAGAACTGCTACTGCAAAGAAAAACCCCAATATTCACATTGAAGACCCTGCTTGCACAAAAAACAACCACAAAGAGCTTTGCAAAGTCAACATCCATGAAAGAGCTGCAAATGCTAAAACTTTAATTGCAGACACCAATGCTAAAATGTGCAAAATATAGTATCATAAGTTAACATTTGGGCAGTTGGAGATCCAAGATTCTCTTACACACTATTTATTCAGGAACAAAGCAAAATGTCAAAGAGTCAACAATTAGTGAAGGTCCACTATCTCAGACTTACCACCGCACACTTCAACATCTGCCCTGGCCAGACTTTTGAGCATTATCAAACCACTGTGGACAGTTTTGGAGAGAAGAGTAAGAAGCCAATTCCCTCCCCATTTGCTAAATGTGAATGTATTATAGAGAGAAAGAGAGAAAGCTAATTGGGTCAATTATTATTGACTGGCAATTATCAGTTATTATAAACTAATCATTTTAGGACAATATTATTTAGCAAAGCTAGGGCTAGATCTGCCTTCTCCGGGGGCAGTCCTTGCAAGTTCACTACCTGATCCCTGAAGGGGGTAGTAGGAACCTCGGGTACATAGCCGGGCCGGGGCCTCAGAATTGCCTGGGAGTCAGCCGGCCCAATCTCTAGGCATGAATCGCCGACCGAAAATGCATGCAGGTCCTCTACCCTCTTAATGGAGGCCAGTGCAAGCAGGAACAGAGTTTTCATTGAAAGAAACTTTAGCTCGACTGACTGCAAAGGCTCAAATGGGCGCTGCTGTAGTGCTTTGAGCACTAGAGACAGGTTCCAAGAGGGTATAGAGGAGGGCCGGGGAGGATTTAACCTTCTCGCCCCCCTAAGGAACC
>NW_015539822.1:324945-326392 GCF_001515605.1 Sinocyclocheilus anshuiensis | reverse complement strand
TGAGAAGAACACCACTCGACGAACAGGTTCCACTTCAAGGCGTAAGCGTGTCTCGTAGACAGTGCTCTCGCAGAAGTGATGGTGTCAACTACCTCTAGGGGTAGGTCACCTAGAACCTCAGCGTCCCGTCCAGGGACCAGACATGGAAGTTTCCAGAGGTCTGGCGAAGGATGCAATAGAGCCGGTCCCTCCAGCCGATATGAATACAGGGCTTTACAGCCCTTACTTCATTGTACCCAAGAAAGGCGGTGGGTTACGACCAATCTTGGATCTGCGTGTCTTGAACCGGGCCCTTCGCCGGTTACCGTTCAAGATGTTGACGCAGAAACGCATATTCGGGTGTATCCGTCCCCGAGATTGATCGACCTGAAGGACGCGTACTTTCATGTGTCGATCCTTCCGCGCCACAGACCATTTCTGCGGTTCGCGTTCGAAGGATGAGCATATCAGTATGAGGTCCTGCCCTCCGGGCTGTCCCTGTCGGCCCGTGTCTTCACGTAAGTTGCGGAGGCAGCCCTTGTTCCCCTGAGAGAACAGGGTGTTCGCATTCCCAATGACTGGCTCATACTAGCTCAGTCTCAGCATCAGTCGTGTGCACACAGGGACTTGGTGCTTTCGCACCTCAGCCGGTTGGGCCTTCAGGTCAACTGGGAAAAGAGCAAACTCTCCCCGACGCAGAGGATCTCTTTTCTGGGTATGGAGTTGGATTCGGTCGAACCGACAGCACACCTCACAGAGGAACGTGCGCGGTCGGTGCTGAACTGCTTGAATTTGTTCAAGGGCAGGACAGCGGTCCCACTGAAACTATTTCAGAGGCTCCTGGGGGATATGGCAGCTGCAGTGGCAGTTACGCCGCTGAAGATGCGTTTCTGCATCAACATTTTGAACAGTAACCAGCGAAGGGCCGGTGCCACAGGGTGCCCCTTCTCTGTGTCAGTAGATCCTTCCTCAGAGGAATCTGCCAGGGAGGGGCTGTCGCGAGGAGCATTAGCTCAGGGAACCAGGTCCGAGTGGGCCAATACGGCGCCACAAGCAGGACCTGCTCCTCGTCCTCCCTGACCTTGTCTGTGTGAGAAGGCTCACTGGGGGAAACGCATACTTGCGCAGGCCCCGTGGCCAGCTGTGTGCCAGTGCGTCCGTGCGGAGTGTTCCCTCGGTCAGGGAGTAAAACAACTGGCAGTGAGAGGTTTCTGGAGAGGCAAACAGGTCTACCTGAGCGGCTCTGAAACGTCTCCAAAACAGCTGGACCGTCTGGAGATGGAGTCTCCATTCTCCCAGGAGCGTAGCTTGTGACAGCTCGTCGGGCCGTACGGTTGAGCAGACCTGGAATGTGAATGGCACGAAGTGACCTGAGAACCTTCTGACTCCAAAGGAGGAGGTGGCAGGTGAGTTGCGACATGCGACGGGAGCGCAGACCACCTTGTCGGTTGATGTACGCAACGGTCGC
>NW_015539822.1:323977-324230 GCF_001515605.1 Sinocyclocheilus anshuiensis | reverse complement strand
TTTCTGGAGAGGCAAACAGGTCTACCTGAGCGGCTCTGAAACGTCTCCAAAACAGCTGGACCGTCTGGAGATGGAGTCTCCATTCTCCCAGGAGCGTAGCTTGTGACAGCTCGTCGGGCCGTACGGTTGAGCAGACCTGGAATGTGAATGGCACGAAGTGACCTCAGAACCTTCTGACTTCAAAGGAGGAGGTGGCGGGCGAGTTGCGACATGCGACGGGAGCGCAGACCACCTTGTCGGTTGATGTACGCAA
>NW_015539822.1:322953-323659 GCF_001515605.1 Sinocyclocheilus anshuiensis | reverse complement strand
TGCGTGCCCGTTGTACGTGGCCCCCCAGCCGGTGGTGGAGGCATCCGTGTAAACCACAGCATGCCTGGAGACCTGTTCTAGGGGCACTCCTGCCCGGAGGAACCTAAGGTCTGACCACGGAGTGAAGGTTTGGCGACAGGCCGGTGTTACTTGGACTCGGTGAGTGCCGCGCTGCCACGCCCACCTCAGGACTATCCAACTCCATACCGAGAAAAGAGATCCTCTGCGTCGGGGAGAGTTTGCTCTTTTCCCAGTTGACCCGAAGACCCAACTGGCTGAGGTGCCGGAGCACCAGGTCCCTGTGCTTGCACAACTGATCCCGAGACTGTGCTAGTATAAGCCAATCGTCGAGATAGTTGAGGATGCGAACACCCTGCTCTCTGTGGGGAACAAGAGCTCCCTCCGCAACTTTCGTGAAGACATGGGGAGACAGGGACAGCCCGAAGGGCAGGACCTTGTACTGATATGCACGTCTTTTGAACGCGAACCTCAGAAATGGTCTGTGGCGCGGAAGGATCGACACATGAAAGTACGCATCCTTCAGGTCGATCGCTGCAAACCAATCTCAGGGGCGGATGCACCCGAAGATGCGTTTCTGCGTTTCTGCATCAACATTTTGAACAGTAACCGGCGAAGGTTCAAGACACGCAGATCCAAGATTGGTCGTAACCCACCGCCTTTCTTGGGTACAATGAAGTAAGGGCTG
>NW_015539822.1:322440-322943 GCF_001515605.1 Sinocyclocheilus anshuiensis | reverse complement strand
GCAGATCCAAGATTGGTCGTAACCCACCGCCTTTCTTGGGTACAGTGAAATAAGGGCTGTAAACCCCTGTATTCATATCGGCTGGAGGGACCGGCTCTATCACATCCTTCGCCAGTAGGGCTGCGATCTCCGCACGCAAGACAGGAGCATTGGCCGCCTTCACTGTCGTGAAGCGGATGCCACTGAACTTGGGGGGATGCCGGGCAAACTGAATCGCATAGCCGAGGCTGATGGTCCACAGAAGCCAATGAGACGAGTTGGGTAGCGCTAGCCAGGCACCCAGACACCGTGCAAGCGGGACCAGCAGAACCACCGCCGTACCCGCAGTGGGATAGCAAGGTGTAACGCAGGGACCCAACTTGGGCGGCTTGTGAGCGGACCGGAGAGGTGTCTGAGTGTGCGGTGCAATGCTTACCTGGTTCCACAGGTTGGCAGAGGGTGCGTGATTAGGGCCTTTGTTGACGCTCTCGAACCGCCCGCTGCTGCCGGCTGGCGAAGGAGGG
>NW_015539822.1:318438-322312 GCF_001515605.1 Sinocyclocheilus anshuiensis | reverse complement strand
TTGGCAGAGGGTGCGTGAGTAGGGCCTTTGTTGACGCTCTCGAACCGCCCGCTGCTGCCGGCTGGCGAAGGAGGAGGATGAGTGAGGTCCGGTGCTGGGCCGTCCACGACTCTCCGTGCCCTCCTGGGACCCAGAGATAGAGAAAACCGCTTATTGTACTCTTTTAGAGAAATTGGCTTCTTTAGAGAAATGCTCTTTTACGTGCTGAGACGCACAGTCGTTTGCAGCACGACAGGGGGTAGTGCAGCCTGAAGTGCGCAACCCACTCGACACAGGAACGACCACCGCTGAAGCGCCGTCCGCCAACACAAAAAGCTCCCGAGAGCACGCTAGACTCGTCACACACGAAGCAGTTTGGTAGGAGCAGAACGATGTTTTCGCTCGGCTCCAAAGCGAAAAGCTGGTATGCGTTGCACCAACTGCCTTTTTATGCTAAATCTGTGATCAGCGGCAGCTAGATGCAATCATCGCATGTCAATGTGCATTGGCTCGTTTAGTTTACACTCGAAGTGGATTGGTCTCTCTAAGCGAGATCCCAATTCGCCGGCGTAACATAGCTACGTATGTGCGCACACAGAGAGATTGTTTCACCTGCCTCATCATACCTCCTGGATTGCACAGATGGTCATCTAATGCTTGACATTCAGCAAATGATGACAAGAACAGTGCGATGCCATTTCTCCACTCTGTGATCTCTCTGTTTCTACAGAGGACAAGAACTGAAACAGATGTGCGTTGATAAGCCTGAGATAGCGGACCTTCACTTATGTATAGAAACTGCAGAAGCCACTGTCTGTGACCACAGCTTCAAGAATGCTCTGGGTGATGAACAATGCAAATTTTAACTAATGCCACAGTGCCATATGCTCCGCTATCTCTCAGCAAAACAACCTCTGACTCTGCTGCAAGGTGTGGAACTGCAGAATACGTCTGGCTGACCTTCAAGCACTTTGTAAGGGTGCAAGGAGTTTGATTTAGCTTGATTCATATTTGCTTTTTGTAATCGCATGAACACATCGAATCAAATTACACTTCAGTCTCTTCATTCGTCTGACAAACTCATTCATGCATTTAGTTTAAAACACAACCATTTGCCTCAGTTTAAAAAGCTTTAACTTGCAAAGATTAAATGTAAACAAACTATAGTGCTCCTTAAATATATATGCTTTAAAATGCACTTAAATTGCAAAACAGGGCTATTTAATAAAATACAACTACTGTATTATGATTAATAATTTTAGAGCCCATAAAATTCAAAGAAACCTAAAAACTCCATTTGTGTATGGTATAAACCCAGAGTGACTGTCATAAGCACTTACTATGAATATGCTAATTTGTTTATTAGGCATATTTATGAATATTTTTGACAGAGAAGCTCTGGTGTGGAAGACCCTCCTGAGAAAATTATGGCGTTTAATAAGGTTGGAAGTAAAGCAATACAGAGATCCACATAAATATTGCAATGAGGTCTCAACGATTCCCCTGAGCGCTCTCTTGGCAACAGAACAGGTGAATAATGCATGGAAAAGCCTTGGAGGAATAGTGGTATATTTTTGAGCGAGGCACACTGGGAATTTTTGGGACTGCTTTATTTATTTATTTTTTAGGAATAGGAGGTATTTATAGCTACACATCAAATGTGATGATCCCCCCTGTAGGAAGAAAAGCCACAAATGAGTTTCTTTAATATCTCAATTGTTTCTCCTGGACAGCAATGACATTAAATTTTATGGTAATTTTAAATGAAAATTTAGACTTTTGGCTCTGTCACCTGCTTCTCAGATTTTTCTCTTGAGAAAAACACCCCACTGATTTTGTCTCCTCTAGAGTTTTAGAAGAGATCTCAACAATCAAAAACGCTGATACTGAAAATAAACATAACTGAAGTCTGATAGATATAGGTAGGTAGGTAGGTAGGTAGGTAGATAGATAGATAGATAGATAGATAGATAGATAGATAGATAGATAGATAGATAGATCGATCGATTTTCTTCTCTGTCATCTTTTTTGTGCACTTATTTCCATTTACCTATATTCAGTTAAGAAGAAGAAAAATTGAGAGGAGGAAGAGATTTATTAATCTTACTGGCTCAGTATGAGATGGCTTGTGTAGTCATATCCCATTTGGTGTGTTTGATGTTGTATTGGCTATCTGTAATATTTCATAACTTTGGTTAATGAGGTGAAACTGTTGGGCCCACATTCAATTTAATGTCTCTTTTTTTTACAGGCAACTTTGATCTAGTCCATGAAATTAGAACATTAACATGATTTTGCCTTTCAGGATTTAAATGAAATGTAGAACTTTCTAGAGGGTGAAATTCAATAATATTACATTTATTATCACAAATGATGAAGTGTATATTCTCTAAATATATTTTATAACTTCAAAAAACGTGGTGTTTTTTCTTACATAACTTGTTTGCATGTTCAGTGCAGTCTGTACTTGCTGGAATTGTTTGTTATATTTCTTTGGTTATTGTCACTGAAATAAATATATTGTATTAATAAATAATAAATAAATTAATAATAATAAATTAATAATAATATTGTCACTGATTTATGACATACAACATTTTTTATAAATGAGGCATGATTGCATAAAACTAATCAAATCTAATTAAAATCTAATATGCCTGATACTTTCATCCTTCATTTGCCCCATATTTTAGTGCAAATAGCACCACATGAAAATTAGCTTGCTAATTGTAATAACTGTGCAGCTTTGTACCTTGAAATTGACTCGAGGTTCAGAGGGTGGACGTGAATAGCTCGGACCCCTCTGCTCAATGCTTCTACACATCCCTTTCAACTCATAAACAAATGTCCTACATCTAAAGCATTCCCATAATTGTTATGCTAACCTTGGAGAAGGGAACCAAGTCATTAGCATTTGAAGGAGCTAAATATTAGCCGAGAAAAAGGCTTCTCTCTTTTGTAAAGGAACTATGAAGAAAATGTGCATCAGAATCCAACCATCTGTGCCATCCGTCCTCTCTACAAAGAGAAGAAAATATTTCACTATAACCTAGGAAAGGTTATGGTGTATGTATTTAATAAACAGATGTGTCTGAATTCAGAAATGACATTAATGTCAGTAGGCTCATTGGAAAAAACATCCCTCTACCTACATTTTTGAAAAACTCTAAAAATTTACCTGTACATCTCATTCTCAAACTCTGGGTTTTTTTTTTTTTTGGACAACAGTTTACGGTAACGGGTGCAGATTATTGATTAATAAATACTTATTTTAGGGCCTTACACAAAACAGTGTTATGACCTCAAAAACACTTTTATAACTACACAATTTATGAACGTTTGCATAAAAAAACAGCTCAATATGTATGGCTTTTCTCACAAAGTAAACTTGCTTGGTTACTCACCTGGTACAGCACTGCACGTGCTATTCAGAGCATTTTGATGCAAGTTTCGTGAAACAGGAGCAGTGGTGTATTGTAAAGAAGTAATAATACTTCGTTACAGTACTTAAGTATTTTTGGGAATATCTGTACTTTACTTGAGTTTTTATATTTCAGACAACTTTTACTTTTACTCCACTACATTTCCTAATCAAAATGTATACTTTTACTCCGATACATTTCCCCGAAGCATATACGTTACTTACTACAAAATAGTCAGAAGTCAGAAGAACACGGACTGCAGGAAAGCAGGTTTGACGAATCAGTGGTCTGCCGTTTGCAAGTTAGACTCCTAAAAAACACCTTTGCTCATGTGCAAACAAGTGCACGGCTGCGCGCACAACCGCGGATGATTCCTTTTCCACTCAAGTCGAGTCTGGGGCGTGCAATACAGCATCATCTGCGATAATACGGTAAGTGTTGTAATGATGTGCGATCTGACATTATCAAGTATA
>NW_015539822.1:309648-318335 GCF_001515605.1 Sinocyclocheilus anshuiensis | reverse complement strand
GATCACAGCACTGTTTTGCGTCTCTGAGCAATGGACGGTGTTTACTTATTGAATGAATCAGCTTTTTTAACAAATCGGTTGATAAAACTGATTCAGTGATTCACTCATTAACACTCATTAACACAGTCCAATGCTTTGTTCCTGAATGAATCAGCCGTTTGAATGAATCGGTTGAATCTCGATGACTCACTCATTAACAGTCACTTGCTGCCACCTACTGGCGGTTTTAATTTTACATTTCTACTATTTTTTCATGTTTTAAATCATTTCAAATATCAGTATTCATCGTTTTAAGTTAAAAACAAAACATTAGGCCTATTTATGCATCTGTAACTGCAGGTTTTTTTTTATGTTTTAAATCATTTCAAATATCAGTATTCAATGTTTTATATTAAAAACTAAAGATTATTTATCCATCTGTAGCTGCAGGTTAAATGCATCCATGTCCCCTCTGAGATAATTAAACTGTGTAAATACATATAAATGCTATTTCAGATGCAGATTCCAAAAATGTTTTCTTATGTTGTAATGAAAGACACTAAGTACCGGATGAAGTGCTTCTTGTTCTTACCCAAAAATACAAAATGGAAGAAAGAGTTAAAACTGAACACAATCTTGCTACTCAAGCCATTTTTTATATATATTTATTTGCTTCTTTTCCATTTTGCATTTACTTGTACTTTTACTTTCAATACTTAAAGCTGCAGTCCGTAACTTTTGGCGCTCTAGCGGTTAATAAACAGAACTTGCAGAAGAACATTGTAGCCAGAGCTACTTCTCTCTGTTTATGTCTATGGCGGATCACGCAGGTACTGGGCTACTCCGCAGCAGTACCTACCCGAACCAGTCTAAATAGTCCGAATATAAACACTTATTATAGGTGTACCGTAGTGGTTCAGTACAAGCCAAAAACACGGTTTGGAAAATGGATTCATTGTGTACTCGCTTATTATATAAATTTTGTACATTTTGAACACAAAAAAGTTACGGACTGCAGCTTTAAGTATGTTTAAGATTTTAAAAAATACCTTTCATACAATAAATATCACATACTTTAAGACTTTCACTCAAGTAATATTCTAAACGGTTACTTCAACTTCTACCAAAGTCATTTTCTGGTAAGATATCTGTACTTTTACTTGAGTATGGCTTTCAGGTACTTTATACACCACTGAACAGGAGTCACTATAAAAAAGCACAGAGCAAACTAAAATGCTGTGGTTGGGCATGGCAATGTGTTCTTCTCTCCGTTTTTCATTTGTTTAACACTATCAGGTTTAGTGTAGGTGGTACATAATTTTCAAATGCACTAGTATTAACCTTTTAGCGTCACTCACCAGACATTGCATTTCTGAACTGCCACATTACATTCAACAACCAATATAATAAAACATTAACAGTCATCTGTTTACAATAAAACTGAACAGGCTTTTAGTGCCACTCATTAGACATGTCACTTTAAAAGTGTTGTAAAGTGTTCAAGAAGCAATTTATGAACTATTGCAGAAATGTCACAAAAGGCATGTTTTTCCAATGAGCCTGGGCTGTTTTTTTCACCTTATCCTGTTATAATTACTTTTCTTGTTCCATGTTATCCTACAAAACCCGAGAAAAGTATTTCTCTGAAGCCACACATGCTGATGACACAAGAGGGATCCGGAAGATTGGTGCCAGCTTACAATTTACACATTTTTGGAAGATTTTACATCATTCTTCAACACCTGGAATTAGTTCATTACTTTAAAGTTCCTGCAGATTTTTTATTACAACTTTCAAAGCCAGATAGGTCTGGAAAGTTTAACAAAAACCAAAAAGACAACTTGCCCACTGACAAAACCGCAAATATTGATTTAGCACATGGCCGTTTTTTCAGCCCAAGAGAACAGGAGCAATCTCTGAACACCGAAGGATAATTTGGATGAATGAAGGGATTAAAAAGGAAATCAGATGAAAGAGTGTGGATGGGGGGATGAGGGTGAAAAGATGAGTTAATGAGTAGGGATCAGGCTTTGGCCTCTCACACTCATTACAACCCACACTACTAATCCTGCACCATTCCCACAAGTGCGCTGTTTTGTTCCCTTAAAAACACATTCCTTCACAAACTCTGAGAAAGGGAGAAGGCGTGTGGATCTCTATGTGTGCGTGTGTGTGTGTGTGTGTGTGTGTGTTAAAACTGAGGACAAGAGGTGGGGGCAATCAGTGAGAGGGAAAGAGAATGACTGGAGAAACAGGAGATATGACTGGAATTCCTGAAAACAATGATATTCAACTAAATGGCTGATGTTCATATAGACACACTCTCCCCCTCCCTATTTCTTCTCATAGAATTAGCTGAGCATTCCATTCCGCGCAGCAGTGGTGTTAGGATTGGGATCAGATCTGGGAAGAGGCCGTCAGCAGCACTCAGGGGTTGCTCAAAAGAAAGAAACAGCAGATGGTGGCCTTTAGTGAGGGCCCTGCTCTTTCAGACCACAGGATGCACAAAACTATATGAGAAAGAGCTCTCTTTAACTAATGCCCATTCTCACTCTCTCTAACCAGTTTGTAGGTATGAGCCTTCGCTAGCAGATGGCAAGATCATTGAGAGCTATTAATTCTTTGAAAGGGTAACATGTTCTCTTAGGAGACTGGTTCCTATAGAAAATGTTTGGTTTCAGTAAAAGAAAGTAATTGAAAAGTGAGAAGAGGGGAAAGCACCAGAATTTTGAGACAAACTGATTTTGACCTTTTATATTTTCTTTGCATTTCAGTTTTTTATTTTCATGGTTTTATCAGACAAAAAAAAAAACATTGTGATTGGCACAAACATATTTTATATAGTTTTTGTCATATATCCTCCTACACTTTGTTGTTTTTGTCATGGTTATAGAGCAGTGTTTCTCACCCAGGGAGCCGGTGCCCACTAGAGGGCCTCGAAAAACTTCTAAGGACCCACAGGATGACTTAAAATTATATAAAATAATACAACCTAAATCTGATATAAAATCAAGATGTAAACTGATTCCTGTGTAAGCTGAACATACAGGTCTTAAAATTATGGAATCACAAAAATAATTGTGGTTATTGAAACATATGAAAAGTTTGAAAACAAGCAGCTTTGTAAATTACAGCAGAACATTCCAGAGTAAATATTATAGGAAAGATAATATTTACCAAAATGCTCTACATTTTGATTGCACACACAACCTTTGGCATCAACAACAAATTATATGGGAAGAGTATCTCACAAGTAATATTACACAAACAACAGTACTGTTCAGACTAAAAGCACAGGTGTGATACTGCATTTATACAACAGTTCAATAAACATTTTAGACACAGTATGGTTCCACACAAAGCCACAGCAGAACTTAACGTCTCTGAGCAAAACAGCGTAGTGGAGTGCACAAACTGGTTAAGCAAATGATTCAATGACTCAGTCAATTAAGCAGTCACTAGCTGTGTCTCATTTCGTAGGCTGCACCCTCTTTCATCGAGGCTGCCTCGTTTCCGAAAAGTAAGAAAGTAATTTACATCCCACGAGGAATACCAGTCAGTTTATAAATGAGACATTGATGAAGTATGCGGCCAACGAATGTGACCTCAAGAGGGTGCAGCCTTCAAAATGTTTTGTTCCTGAATGAATCAGTGTTTTGAAAGAATTGTTTGAATGAATGATTCAATGACTCATTCATAAAGACAGTGACTTGTCGCCACCTACAGGCATAACAATGTAATCTGCAGATAGAGTCAATTAAAAATTTCCACCACAAATATGGAGTATGCATACGGATAAGCTAGCTGATATAGACAGTGAAAAGTCCCAATTATGTTAAACTGTGTATCAGATCTGAACACTGTTCAACCAATCAAATTTGAGGACTATAACTAACTGTTGTATAAGCCTATTTATTTTGCTGTCCAAACTATTCTCTACTTTATATGGTAAAATTGTATGGTTGTTTGCATGTTATTATTGCCATTTAGCATTGATTTTTCACTGCTGTTAGTGACCCTTAAGGCAGATCTGAGACTCATTTTTGGCTAGTGACCCAGGAGTTGATCTAAAGTGTAAGATCTCCAGACACTTTGGTCTGTTCTTCTGCCAACACTTCTCAGGAACTTCTCAATAATCAACCTCAACACTGACGGTACGGTTTAGTCTACTACTAGACTTGATCTTCATGCCACATCTTATACTCAGTTTAGACAAAATGGCCAAGATATTCTCTTGAAAGTGTAGCTTCTTGAAAGCAAATGTGTAAGTAAGCATTTACTTACACAAAAGAGTAATGTGTTCATTTCCACAAAGCTAAAACAGATGGAAAAATTACCAGAATGAAATCATCAAGCTGTGAATATAATTTATCATAAGCTGGATGGAACCAGAATTGCATAAAATAACAAATGGGACCTGTTTTCTGTGCTGGTCTTCTAGAAGAAAGTATGTGTAGCTAAATAATATGTAGCAGTTAAATGTATAATCATTTACTCATTCTCATGCTGTTCCAAACCTGTATGACATTGTTTCTAGTTGAACTCGAAAGAGAGAGTTCATTGATTTCTTCCATTTAGGGACAGATGCATTAAAATTCAAAAAGAGCATAAAAAACTGATCTAGTAACAAAACTTAAAGTAGTTAAAATCTTAAAAATCTTGACACCAGTGATCCACTTCTTTAAAAAATAGCCTAAATGATTCATTCACAAACTAGACTCATCCAGTTCTCAGCAATCCAGCCAGAACAGGTAGAAGCTCACTGCAAGTAAAGAACGGTGAGAATTAGTGAATGATGACATAACATTATATTAAAATATTTAATATTGCTTCAGAATACTTAGGAAATCGTGCATGAGTCAATATGTTTAAAGGCATAAGGGTGTATAAATGACAGAATTTTCAATTTTAGGTGACGTATTCCTTTAACTCACCTCAAGTTTCCAGTGTACTCGTTGCAGATTAATCCTTATTTATTGTGTAGGTGTTTGGGTGTGTTTATGTCTGTATGTTTATGCATGTGGGTTTATGTGTGCAAACCCACCCATCTTCAGAAGCAGTCTAATGTTTGGAAAGCATGGAGCTATCATCTCTGCATCGCTGCATCCAGGATCACATAACCCCAGCTTAGACTGTCTGAGTCTATGATAGACTTGCATAATGTGATATCATTTCAAAGCCATGGCAGGAAACAGACAAAGAGGGTGGAGCATTTATTTGCAGATGTATGTGTCTATATGTGGAAGCGCGAGAGTATTATAGCAACTGCTTGCACAGGTCTCTCTGTAAATACTGTAGCACCTGTGTAAATGAAGATGAGAGCTGTCGTCTATTGAGCAAGAGGATAATAGACAGTCAGACCCACTAAATAAACTCCTTCGCCAACAATGATAGACAGAAAAACAGCAACAGCCCATCACAATGACAACAGTTTGCATCGCTGATCAAATTTAATTGAAGTACATACAAAATTGCTAAGGCTTATATCTTTCACTGCATCTGTATCTATAACAGGTTTGTGTAACACCCTTGTGAAAAAGTAGTACACTTTAAATTATATACTTTATTTTTTATATACATTTACTTTACTTTATTGTTTTCAGACACTTAATTGCATGTTTAACTGCAAATATATTACAGTTTATTACAGTTTAAATTTATATTAAATGCAATTAGCTGAACTTAGAGTGCTTCAGTACATTTTTATATGTAATTTCATAATAAATTCTTTGAAATTTGGTTAAAGTGTACTACTGAATATACTGACAAGAATTTATTTATACTAATTTATTCACATTAGTTCTTTACCTAATGTACTTTAAAGTATGGCAAAATATTATTAAAACAATGATTTAGAATGTACTTTAAAGTAAAACTTTTAATTTGAGATTACAACTAATTGCACTTTTTTGGTGTATTAGGAAACATAATCATGAACATGTACTCTATTTAAGTTCATTTAAAGGGATAGTTCACCCAAATTGAAAATTAATTTCCTAACATTCCACTTGTTACAAACCTGTATGAGTTTCTTTCTTCTGCTGAACACATAAGAAGATATTTCGAAGAATGTTGGTGACCAAACAGTTGACGGTAGCCATTGACTTCCACAGTATTTTTTCAATACAATGGAAGTCAATGGCTACCATCAACTGTTTGGTTATCAACATTCTTCAAAATATCATACAGGAAATTTATACAGGTTTGGAATGACTTGAAGGTGAGTAAATGATGACAGAATTTGCATAAGTGGCTTTTTTTATTAATATGTGACCCTGGACCACAAAACCAGTCATAATTTTTTTTAATTGAGATTTATACACCATCCGAAAGCTGAATAAATAAGCTTTCCATTGATGTATGGTTTGTTAGCATAGGACAATATTTGGCTGAAATACAATTTGAAAATCTGGAATCTGAGGGTGCAAAAAAAAAATCGAAATATTGAGAAAATCGCCTTTAAAGTTGTCCAAATTAAGTTCTTGGCAATGCATATTACTAATAAAAAAGTAAGTTTTGATATATTTATGGTAGGAAATTTACAAAATATCTTCATGGAACATGATCTTTACTTAAAGGGTTAGTTCACTCAAAAATGAATGTGGAAAATGTAGCGAATCGATGCGTTTTTGTAAGAAAAATATCCATATTCAAAACTTAATAATCACTTTAATGTAGCTTGCGCCAACAGTTGTACACGGAAGCAGCTCCGGGTGGATGAGAAATTAGGTCAGCGCTGCGCATGCGCTGGTGAGTCTCGTGAAAACCAATGTTTGTTAACAGGAGCAAAGGAAGCAAAGTTTCCTTACTTTAGCAAAGGAAAACCAGTCTCCTCTTGGCTTATATCGAAATCCTCCGACATTCTTCTGTACAAATCCTCGTTTTGTACTTCTAATAAGTGACCGTTGTTTTGTTTTGATCTCTCCGCTGTGCTTCTGCGTGCGTCACTTCTGTACGGCGTATGCGCAAAGCTGACCTCATACGTCATCCGCCCGGAGCTGCTTCCGTGTACAACTGTTGGCGCAAGCTACATTAAAGTGATTATTACGTTTTAAATATGGTTATTTTTCTTACAAAAACGCATCGATTCGCTACAGAAGGCCTTTGTTCACCCACCGGAGCCGTGTGAGACACTTTTTTATGCTAACTTTAGCCTGATAGCACTGAAAGCGAACGTCCCACCCTCCCTGCAAATCACCATCCAAAGCCACGCGCCCTGAACGCATACGCACACCAGACGACCAGAGATAACATTACTACAATACATCATGCCTCATTAACCGGTGAGAAAACTTCATAGTACAGTTAGTAAAAGTACTACAATACCAGGAAGGAAGATCAGGTTGTTAATGTTTGTCTGCCATTCTCACTCTGTCTGCACAGTGTGCGTGAACGCGCTGATGACGTATCCTGTCTGCGCGAACAGGGTGCGCAGAGGTATGTAGCCTGATAGCACTGAAAGCGAACGTCCCACCCTCCCTGCAAATCACCATCCAAAGCCACGCGCCCTGAACGCATACGCACACCAGACGACCAGAGATAACATTACTACAATACATCATGCCTCATTAACCGGTGAGAAAACTTCATAGTACAGTTAGTAAAAGTACTACAATACCAGGAAGGAAGATCAGGTTGTTAATGTTTGTCTGCCATTCTCACTCTGTCTGCACAGTGTGCGTGAACGCGCTGATGACGTATCCTGTCTGTGCGAACCGGGTGCGCAGAGGTATGCAGATACATATTTGACAGGCAGGTAGGAAAGCCAATTAAAACGCTCGGACCGAGTGTTTTGATTGGACAAACATTTCTTGGTCCTACACCTTCCACAGAATATATAAATTAATATAAATACATTTAGACCACTTAACTTAATTAGCGGTGGAAAGAGTACTAAGAAATTGTACTTAAGTAAAAGTATTGCTACATAAGGAATAATTTACTTGAGCACAAGTAAAAGTACTGACAAATAATCTGACTCAAGTAAGAGTAAAAAAGTAGTTTGGTGAAAAACTACTCAAGTTACTGCGTTACAAAGTACTTTAGTATTATTTTTCTATTTTTACCCAAAATGAGACGATGTGAGCATTAGGGAGCAGGGTAAACCCTAATCCTAACACTCATGTACTTTAATGTTTGTTTCACAAGTGAGACCCAGGAAATCCCTTATATGGACAAATACATCAGATATCACTACAGCTGAATAACATGCAGAAAGAGATGCTTTGACTGATGAAATATGGAAGACAATACACACAATTGCAATGCAATGCTAACTGACATAGCTTGTATCACAGTAAAAAAAATGTATAAAGAATATTTTCTGTCTCACTGTGATAAGAAGCAACATGGAACCACAGAAGCTAACTGTTTCAAACACGAATTATGTTATATAGTGATTTTGGAGCAAAACATGATATTAGTCTCATAAGTTGCATGTTTGACGCTATGTTAAGGAAACATATTACCTATCCCTGTTGCCAGGAGCAACTGTTTTATAACTAATTTTGAAAAGAACATTCACGTATAAGATTATGTGATTGTTTTTAAGAAGGGCAAAAGCAAAGAAGGGTAAGTGAAGGTTTAAAAGAAAAGAAAGGGTTTCAAACGGTGTGAATTGAAATGTGCCTGTAAAAAATAATGTCGTATGGGTAAGGTTGGGCATCGTTTGAATTTTTATGATTCCAATTCTTGTCAATTCCTAATTT
>NW_015539822.1:305613-309487 GCF_001515605.1 Sinocyclocheilus anshuiensis | reverse complement strand
ACAGAAGCTAACTGTTTCAAACACGACTGATGTTATATAGTGATTTTGGAGCAAAACATGATATTAGTCTCATAAATTGTCATGTTTGACGCTATGTTAAGCAAACATACTACCTTTCCCTGTTGCCAGGAGCAGCTGTTTTATAACTAATTTTGAAAAGTACATTCACATATAAGATTATGTAGTTGTTTTTAAGAAGGGCAAAAGCAAAGAAGGGTATGTGAGGGTTTAAAAGAAAAGAAAGGGTTTAAAACAGTGTGAATTGAAATGTGCCAGTAATATATAATGTGGGGTATGGGTAAGGTTGGGCATCGTTTGAATTTTTATGATTCCAATTCTTGTCAATTCCTAATTTCTATTCCAATAAGGTAAAAAAAGAAAAATAATAATAAATAAATAAAGAACAAAAAATCTTAGATATCATTCAAATTTATTCTAACTCTTATTGCAAAATATTTCCTTGTTAGCTGAATACTATGAATGAAAATCAACAGGCTAAAGAACACTTACACAAGTGTTGTGTGCAGCAGAGAAAACAGCCCGTGAGTCTTCTTGACTTGAATGGTTTAAAATCACATTGAAAGTGTAGTTTGTTATAATAACAAAGGTGGACTCCAGATTTATTCTAACTCTTATTGCAAAATATTTCCTTGTTAGCTGAATAATATGCATGAAAATCAACAGGCTAAAGAACACTTACACAAGGATGTGTGTCCAGCAGAGAAAATAGCCCGTGAATCTTCTTGACTTGAATGGTTTAAAATCACATTGAAAGTGTAGTTTGTTATAATAACAAAGGTGGACTCCAGGCACATTTTCAGTAGGAGAAAAAAAAGAGCATTTTATTTAACATGTTAACCCATACCTAGGCTTGGGAATCCAAAATCTATTCCAATTCTGGAATAGGATGCTTAAGGTCAGAAATCGTCTACTTATTATACAATAATTATAATATTTGATTCCTCTTATCGATTCCTTTGTGCGCATTTTAATATGACTTTAAACTATTCAAGCACAAGAAGACTCGTGCTCCGTTTTCTGTACTGCACACATAGGGGCATAGCCATCATTTCAGAAATGAGGGGGACAGAAATGTAAAAAAAAAACAAAAAAAACTTCTTACTATTGTCTAATTGACAGGCTTTATTTTTTCTTACGTATTTTAATTGGATAAGAAATCAAATACACTGCTGGATGATAACCAATAATTTGTATTCTATAATATTTTTTCTGTATTTTCCTAATGACAATTTTAGAATTGGTTTATACAAACACATAATAAGGCAGAATAGTTTCTATACTGTATTAAATGTTATGTCAATTAGCACTGCATTATTCATATACTATATTTATTCCCTCGAAATTACCTGAAATGACCTTTTTTAGCTACAGCCATAGCAGGATGCCTTTGTCCATGGGTGTTTCTCAAACGGAAGGCTGCATCCTCCGACCTATTTATAGCCTGGATATCCATTCATTCATGGCTCAGTATTGTCTAGCCTGTAGCGTGTCCGTGGAGTGCTTCTCAAACGGAAGGCTGCATATCTCAGCTGCCACGTCATCAAATGTCGCTGAAGGCCATCTCAATTGGAAGGATCCTTGGAAGGCAACCTTCGTTTCGCATCCTTCATTCAGCTGAATTTAAAGGATGCATGGGATGTATCCTCTGCGACCTTCAATCACCCACAATCCTTTGTACCCATTCCATTTCATGAAAATAAACTGACGAAAAATGATTCAGTACTGAGCTTGTCTGAATTTATTATGAAATGTAAGACAAAAATAATGTTTCCAGACATGAAAGCATAGATGTTATTTTTTGTTTTTGTGTAAATTACTCACTAAACGCTAAACTGCCAATAATGTAAGCCATCGTGAGACTAGATGGCTGTGATTCATTGTATTGCATTAATAGAAAGCCAAATAATATGGCTAATGATTTGTAATACAAAGTATTTTTCCAAAACTAAGTTTTATTAGTATTTTCGTGCCGTGGCGGTGAGGGCGGGAACATATGTGACGTAGCCACACACACTTACTAGACTGTCTCATTCTAGCGTTTAATGCCGAGGAGGACTCTAGCCTACAAGACTCTGAAGGACTGAGCTAGGAAGGACGCAGCCTTGGTAGGATGCAGCCTTTCGTTTGAGAAGCACCCCATATTAGGGATTTCCTGCACGTCATAAGTTATTACTTCTACTGGGCTGTTTTGCACTTTCTGCGCTAGAGCGCCCTCCGGCTTTGAGTATGAATTAACCATGCACTGCATGAGAGTGTTTAGCGCTCAGGAATGTTCATATCGTCTCGTTTTGGATATGAATAAATCATCCGGTCATACATGTGCACACACATCCAAAGCATGCACACAGAAAAAGTGATCTTACATACATTTTGCCAAAATAGTTTTACAAAAGGGCAATGCCAAAACAAATGTACCACAGTTTCAGGGCAACTGACACAAAAGGAGCAACTAATATCAATATCAGATTTAAATTTTACCAAATAATACTTGGCTGGGTAAATCCTGTGTATAATTTTGAATGATATTTCCTTAACCTTGTTTGTGCTTAAATATCGATTAGGTATTAACCAAACCTTTTTCCAAACAAAATTGTCTGTCAGTTGACTCCTATATGAATAAACATAAGGCAAAGACACAATGTCTAGTTGAAATAAAGCTCTTACATAGCTAAAGCAATAGCGGGATGCCTTTGTCCATATTAGGGATTTCCTGCACGTCATAAGTTATTACTTCTACTGGGCTGTTTTGCACTTTCTGCGCTAGAGCGCCCTCCGGCTTTGAGTATGAATTAACCATGCACTGCATGAGAGTGTTTAGCGCTCAGGAATGTTCATATCGTCTCGTTTTGGATATGAATAAATCATCCGGTCATACATGTGCACACACATCCAAAGCATGCACACAGAAAAAGTGATTTTAAATGCATCTGATTGACAGCTAAATCATTATTTATCTGTTCTGGTTGATCTATCAGCAAAATGCACGTAAAATGCTGAGGTTATTTTAGCCTCTTACATTTAGTTTAACTGCACTGTTAAAGAGGGCGATTTTTACCATTCAACTGAACTATGTGCATGTATTATAACACTTACATTGTTCTTGCTCCATCAATGCAATAACTGCATCCTTCTATCAACCGAGTTTCTATTTACTTATACTGCTGTGTAATATCGACGATATGACCCATTTCAGGAGCTGACAAAATTACAATTTAAAAACAGAGCATAGCTCACATTCACTAATACTAATACTGAAACGCTAATGATGCTGATTCAAAACGACAACACAGGTGATTGACAGTCAAAGCAAAGTGCCGTTTGAACGCCCCGCCCCCCACCTGAAGTGGAAGTTTTGCAACCGAGTCAGACCTGTCTGTTATTGGCTGAAACGCAGGGCTCCACCCTAGGAGTTTGAAAAGTGCCTGTCAAATGCCGGCTCGCTCTGTTTCTCCATCGGCGCCTTCTTTGTCCATTTTTATTTATTATTATTCTTTTTTTGTAGCCTACTTTGTACTTTTGGTGAAAAATAAATGTAGCGAAGTTGAATACTCAAGTAAAAGTAAAAGTACCACAATTTACTTATACTCAAGAAAGTAGAAAAAATTTACTCAAGTACTGTAACGAAAGTATTTGTAATTAGTTACTTTCCACCTCTAAACTTAATGATTGCTATCGGGATGTGAAGAGACTTTCAACCAGCACAACAAAAACATTTTCTGAAGACAATCACCTATTGCACCTTTAATATCCTAATGATTTTTGGCATAAAATTTTGACATGTGAAGTGGCCAAGTATGGTGACCCATACTCGGAATTAGTGCTCTGCATTTATCCCATCCAAAGTGCACACACA
>NW_015539822.1:300029-305603 GCF_001515605.1 Sinocyclocheilus anshuiensis | reverse complement strand
TGTGTTTGTGTGTATACAGTATATATATATATATATATATATATATATATATATATATATATTCCCTTATAGAAATAATAATAATAAAAATAATTTTAAAAACTGTTTTTATTTATATATTGAATTTTATATTTATGCATTATAAAATGCACATTTACCTACTCTATGATTTGGTTCATAATCAAACAGCATGCTGAATAAAATCTGAGCCCTGAGTTAGATGTGAGATGTGGTAAACATTCCTATAATGACCTTGCACGTTCCCTTTTAAATAAAGTATTACCAACTAATGCAAGTTCTGACTAAACAAGAATAGAACGGCGAGGATTTTTGTTGTAATGTGCTAATTGCAGGGCTTTATGCATCGTAAGTGGTTTTGTTTTCAAAGGAGGACGCCAGTGCTACATTTTGAGGACCCCTTTTCAGAACATGACGGATAGTAGCGAAGTTGAATACTCAAGTAAAAGTAAAAGTACCACAATTTACTTATACTCAAGAAAGTAGAAAAAATTTACTCAAGTACTGTAACGAAAGTATTTGTAATTAGTTACTTTCCACCTCTAAACTTAATGATTGCTATCGGGATGTGAAGAGACTTTCAACCAGCACAACAAAAACATTTTCTGAAGACAATCACCTATTGCACCTTTAATATCCTAATGATTTTTGGCATAAAATTTTGACATGTGAAGTGGCCAAGTATGGTGACCCATACTCGGAATTAGTGCTCTGCATTTATCCCATCCAAAGTGCACACACACAGCAGTGAACACACACCTGGAGCAGTGGGCAGCCTTTTTTTTTTTGCTGTGGCGCCCAGGGAGCTCAAGGGCACCTCAGTCATGGTATTGAAGGTGGGAGAGACCTTCAATACCACAAGAGAGCGATGTACATTCACTCCCCCCACCTACAATCCCTACCGGTACAAGATTCGAAGCCGCAACCTTTGGGTTACGAGTCCAACTCTCTAACCATTAGGCCACAACTTCCCATGTCATAATGTTGGCTATTATACCCCTGCTACTTAAGACTGGTTTTGTGGTCCTGGGTCACATATAGCAAAATTAATATTCACTAAAATTAACATCTCACTCCCATCTACCATTGATTGGACAAACACATAGACCCGCCCCCAAACTCACATTATTGGTTGATCCAGTGTTGCCGAGTTGGGCTGGTCAGGACACTCAAACAAATAGATTGCTAACAGATAATACTTTTCAGGGGAATCAGATTATTTCTTGTAGTTGACTTTGCATATTAAGATAGTATTATATTTTGACATCAAAAAAATCACATACTTCACCTTTAAATTAAAAGTGTTACATTTTCTCCTAAAGGTTGGTTTTCTTCCAATAAAATTGACATTTATCCATTCAAAGAGGTTAATTTTCAAGATTTTTTTAAGGATGAAAAGTCACATTTGATAAGTTCTGTAACGGTGCCTGCAGACATCAGGCGTTACAGTGTATCCTGTTGCCTGGGGGCTGAAATAGAGAGTGAGTGAGTGAGAGAGAGAGAGAGAGAGGTATTCTGGGAAAGGTTACCATCAAAGATTCATATACATGTCTCTTTTGAAGAGCTGTCTTTGAAAGAGATAGTGAGATGTGTGTTCTCTTCACCTGGATGGACACAACCCCCATCCATGGACTATAGGACACCATCAGGAGCCATAACTAATACATAAAACAGAATATAGACAGATTAATAAGCAAAATAGAATATTATTACATAATAGAGAATATGAACCTAGTATTCAAAGACATGATCAATGCACATCAAAATTTTGGTCAGTGAAATATAAGAATGTCCATGTCTTAGAAATGTACTTTCATGTTGGTTTCACATGGATTTGTACTGTAAATTTTTATATTATTTTCAAGAAAGGATTTAATTTATGACTGTCAAATGATAAAGATATTACAAATGTCATGTGGTGTAACCATTAAGTAAAAATTAAAATAATGTATGTTGAAAAAATGAGTCAGTTTTTTTTAACAAATATTATATTATTTTTTAATATCATTATGTTTTAGGGACTTGCACCAAGTGACATTTTACAACCAGAACTAACCTTGCCTTGTCATAAAAAGGATAAATGATATGATATTTTAATAGACTCTAAAAATTATTTTAAAAATATATCAAAAAATGTTCTGTATGTATTTACATGCACCACGTGACTTTAATTTTATCAGACATTTTTCTTTTAAATAATTAAGCAGCAAATGTTTATGTGTGTATTTATATATTGAATTTTATATTTATGCATTATAAAATGCACATTTACCTACTCTATGATTTGGTTCATAATCAAACAGCATGCTGAATAAAATCTGAGCCCTGAGTTAGATGTGAGATGTGGTAAACATTCCTATAATGACCTTGCACGTTCCCTTTTAAATAAAGTATTACCAACTAATGCAAGTTCTGACTAAACAAGAATAGAACGGCGAGGATTTTTGTTGTAATGTGCTAATTGCAGGGCTTTATGCATCGTAAGTGGTTTTGTTTTCAAAGGAGGACGCCAGTGCTACATTTTGAGGACCCCTTTTCAGAACATGACGGATAGTGCTATTTGCAACCTCTTTGCACCTGCTAAGCTGCAGGGTGTTTGGCCAACCCACCTGCAGAAAGCAAGTAAAATTTTTCATGACAAATACTCATGATTACCTAATACATATCACACACATACAAATTCTACCCAGGCAGAACGTTACACCATTCCATGCATCAAAGTGAGAGGAAAGGCAAAGCGGATTCAAACTTGTTGCCACCAGAGGGGAGGCATTTCCATCGCCTTGGCAACTTGCCACGGATGTGAGACTATTTGAAGGTGGACTGCTGTGAATAAGGGACATTATGGGACTGGCGCCGGTCCGTCTGTGGTGCGAGGCCCATGAATCTACCATGAGGATTATGGGAAAATAGTCTGTACTGTGGCGAGGCTGGCACACAAAATGAGTGAAATGAGTTAGACTAAACGGTGTTTCATCCATGTTTCATAATCAAAAACCTCTTCTGGAGAATGCTTGAATGAAAGACGCCTACAGAAGAATATGTTAATGTTTGTGACTCTATGAGCATTGGGTGTTAAGGTGACTGATCATGAATGAGTGTCTGGACTCGAAGTATTTGTCTGGAGAACAATATACTGCTCTTTCAATGCTGTATGAAGTTTTCAAACAGTTCATAAGAAGTTTACAAATAGATATAGACTGATTCTTTTCTGTATAAGTAATGCTTTAGAAACAGGCATTTCCTACCATAATTAGAGCAATTTTTTTATTTAGCTCATTGATGTAGATTCCAAATATCCAGTCATGTTCATGATGATCTTTTTAAAAATATATATATTTTTATGGCAACTTTATAATAGTCATCAACAGGCTGTTACTTCATGTTCAATTAGAAATATAGTTTTTATACAGGAACAGTGTCACAAGAATATTGTTTTGTTTATTATATATAAATAGTATAACCTATAATAGGTAACTGACCCCATACTGTATATAGGGCATGTTGACACAAAACATCCACATGCGTGCACTGATATTTTTTTTCTTTTCTCATATAGGGAGGACCAGGGCTCTTTTAGTTCATATTTCTCAGTATAGGTTTTTTTTTCAGTTTCTGAATAGATGCATGTTATCACACAACATGGGGTAAGTAGTCATGTACAAAAAAAAAAGTTTTTGTTTATGTCACATTATGAAACACATGACAATTTGCCCCAATAGAAGCTGCGCTGATAAGAAACTGATTAAAATCCCTTTTCCTGAGAACACAGTTCAGTCTTTCAAGGTAAGACTTTACAATAACGTTCCATTTGTTAAAATTAACTACATTAGTTAACATGAACTATAATGAAAAGCATAACATCTTATTACGTTAATTCCAAACTTTACTAATGTATTATTAAAATCTAAACTAAAATGAACTAAGAATGAATTGTATTTTTAGATTAATAAAAACTGTAATCAATGTATTGCTCACTGTTATTTAATATTAGTTAATGCTTTAACTAATATTAACTAATTGGACCCTCTTGTAAAGTATTACCACTTTTAGTTCAAATTTGCCTTTTTATCTAGTTGTCCCTTAATTAACTAGTAAAGTTTTATTGTGCTTACTTGACTCAAAAGCTAGCAAACATTACATTTTTTAAGGGCAGAAAAAAAACTGTTTTAATTTAAGAGGGGTTTGAATGTTTTCATAATTCGACTTTTGAGTCCAAATGACGAGCTAGGCTACTGAGATAGCCTATCTGTGACAAATCCCCAGTGTGACTACTTGCCCCGGTTTCTACTATGCTATTTTAAAGCTCCAAGGCATAAATTAGCCTACTTACATTATAGCTACTGACTTGCTAAAAATGTAGGCTAACAAAGGAATGATTTTGTTCATAATTAACGAATGAAAATCTTTGTACCTGTTTTGGAAACACACATGCAGATATCCACACGCGGTTAAACGCACACACACACACGCACGCACGCACACACACATACACACACACAAACACACGGACGTTTCACCCAGCAGCCTCTTATTTGCGCTCGTGCACCTCCGCAGTTACAGGTCGCGCACTGCTCCATCATCACGGGAGCTCGTGACTGACCGGTTTCTGCTCGCGCAGGACTGTCAAAGCTCGAGCGGGTGGCCCCTCCCCTTTTCCTCTATATATGACCAGCCTCAACTCATCCGCTGTTTTACACTGTGCGTTCCCACTCAGAGAGGAGATGTGGTCAGGATAGAACTGCGCTCCTTTTCTTGCGTGCTCCAAATTGCGTTTTTAAACGAAACCCTCTTGTTGCGTCCCGCGCACGTTTGTTTCCCCCTTTCTCGTTTAGCTCTTTGTGCTTTTGTTTATTACAATGAAGGCCAGCGCACCGGTTCGCCCTCATACGGTTCCTTCTGGCTCCAGTCAGCTCTCCTTGCGTTATTTGTCGGAGCGCAGCCGATGCAAAATGGAAGAGGAGGATCTTTTCTGTCTGCAGTACGACATGAACGACTGCTACAGCCGACTCAAGCGCCTGGTGCCCACTATTCCGCAGGATAAGAAAGTCAGTAAAGTGGAGATCCTCCAGCATGTCATTGACTATATCCTGGACCTGCAGCTGGCGTTGGAGACGCACCCGGCTCTCCTGAAACAGACGAGCCCACCCGCCTCCACACGGACCCCTCTCACACAAATCAACACAGAGCAGGTAAGCAGGACCAGAAACCTCCGTGAATGTTCACTAAAACAACTGTGGTGATACTGGCTGTGCACGGTAGCCTCGTTACGCACGGAAGTGACAATAGTGCGTGTTTCTATGAACTGCACCAGACCAAATATGATGCTGTAGATCAGACTGCTGGAGGCCTGTGTTTCCTTGTTCTTTGCCAAACTGTAAAAACATTAAATTTTTCTTAGTGTCCAATTTTATTTATTTAATCTTACATATAGCCTGAATATGTAATGTAATATCATCTTTTAGCTATTTAGGCATATATCTAAACCTTTGTATATGTGTGCGTGTGTGTGTGTGTGTGTGTGTGTGTGTGTGTGTGTGTGTGTGTGTGTGTGCA
>NW_015539822.1:287670-299535 GCF_001515605.1 Sinocyclocheilus anshuiensis | reverse complement strand
CTTTGTATATATGCGCGTGTGTGTGTGTGTGTGTGTGTGTGTGTGTGTGTGTGTGTGTGTGTGTGCATATTTATTATAGCTATATTATCTCCTGTATGATCATTATTATTTTAAATGACTCCATGTACAATAGCTTATTGATGGTTATTGTGGCCCTCATGTCACCTCACCGTTAGCCGCAGTAAGAATGAACGCCCCTTTTTCTTTTGCTTTCAGAGGACGACGGGTGTCAATAAGGAAGACTCAGTTTTATGTCGCTAAAATGTTGCACACCGGTGAGTACATGAAATTCAATATAAAATATTTTCAAAGGACTCATCCCATGGATCATGTAAGGTTACGTATAATAATTCATCCGATCCTAGATCGGTTCTTCAGCACGTCTGTGTGTAGTAGGCATGTGTCTTCTTTTTATGGATAGCCAAATACTGCTTTTAATAATAATTTAATCATTTTAAAATGATTTCTCATCACAGTCCGTCACACATTCTTTCATTTGTAAAGCATGAAATGGCTGTTAATTCATACAAATCATTTGATACTATTTTTAAATAAAATTGATTTCTATAAAATACACTTTTTAGAGTGTTGCTTCCAAAATACTGTCACATTTTTGTTTCTAAACCAATTATCATCTCAATACAAAAAAAGCATCTACATTAAAACACACCATGCGTGTTAATCAGCCTGCGTTAAGACTATTTCAAGCTTGAACACATGCAGCAGTGGAAAAAGCCAGAGAAATGCTTTTCATTACCCAGAATCCACAGCCTAAGAACAGGGCTGAACTGTCAGGATAATTGGGTAACAGACTTCTAATGGAGCTGGCAGGACATGCAGCTGCAATGGCTATTATTAATAGAGCCGTGACAGTAAAAACCACATAGATCGAAGTTATTACCATAATATTCCTGTTAGTATGAATGCCGGTTTTTGTGACAATCTGTATACTTGCGCTTTCCGCTCTGGCTGGACTGTAACTCTGGCTCCTGTACGCTGGCAGCCGCTCGAACCTAGCTGTAGCTTGCGCAATAACTGTCCACTCTATGCTAAGAGGGGGGTTAGACGGTAGCTACAGAGTGAAGCGTCCGAGGCGGTTGGCCCGCAGCTGTGTGTGGGAGCGCGTATACGCATGAGGTTAGCGGTCCGGGCCCGCGTAGCACTGCGCTTGTTGTTTGACCTGGTTTGTTTTGGGTTGTTGATCAAGCATGCCCTCTGTTTTGTGGGTGGCGCCAGTCAGTCTGGAGCACACAGTTCACACACCCCTTCTATTCATTCCTCTCTCACAGGTGTGCACTGAACCCATCCAAAGCCAAGCCCAGCTTCACCAGGGAATCCAACACACACCAGGCCCAATCGCAGGGGAGCAGCACTGAAACTAATAGCAACTAAATCAGAATATGTAAACATTTTAACGTTAGCTGTCAAAGATGCGGTGAAGCCAGCCAGATTTCTCCTGTGCCCATTCTGTTCTCTCTCAGTGGGGGATGCGCTGAATTTGGACAGAGAATCCAAAGCCCTCACCCCCCTTTCCACTGGAATTCCAATTGGAACATAACTAAAGGCACCTCAGATAAAAACCCTGCATCTAATTTGACTAAAAACAGCAGACTGTAAAGCTTTATGAATCAAAATGGAAATGTAAACATCTGACATCTTTGTTAGGTGATTTGTGTTGAACAGGGATTTCCCTGCTGTTTAATATTGTAAAGAACTACGATAAGTGTTGACTTAAATAATAGTGTACATAACAAGGAGGATGTTCTATAAATGTATGTGTAAGAGAATATATGTTCAGCCAGCTGATTGTAATTATTCTAAAATATTTTTTATCAAAAATGTTTTGTTCTGTAAATATTGTGTTTTCACATAAATGTAGTGAATTATTACATGATGTTCTGCTAATAAAGGTCTCACATCATAAACTAATTTGCTCGTGCTCGGTTTTCTGTCCGTTAAATTCGTTTTGTGAGCACAATTACTAAAACACATACAATAAACTTTTACTGGATTCCTGATGCGTGAATATATTTAGAAACTGTTTCTTAATTGCTAAAGGCATGGGATAATACTTTTCATCTATTGAATAAATTATTTGAAATGAATGAGAAAATTCTTCACTGAACAAGCGATCAAGGAGGCATTTGTTTGTACAAAACCTCTCCAAACATGTCTGCCCTAATGCAAGTTGTATATAATTTCACAATGCTTTTAATATCATTTGAGGAATTTTAGATTTTCCGTTAAGGTGAAAAATTATTTTATAGCATGCTTATGCGAGCATTGATATAACAGAAGTAAATCAGGCATAAATGTATTCCAAACAACTATGTGTGATCTTTGAAAACATTTTTAGATGTACCTATTCAAGTTTGCCTTTTTTTTTTGTCCACAGAAGCACAACCTCGAACATTTTCAACAGTATATTTGCGATATTTTCTTTAATATTTGTATACTGTTTTAACCGTGACCTAAAGTCTCACTTTCTATAACTCTATAGAACCACAGTGGATAAAATACATAGTGCTTGAGGGAATGAAAAAAAATGTCTTCAATCAACAAGACATATCGAACTGTAATTTACTTCCACTTTGCTCGCTGTCCTGCATCTGACATTTTCATGTTTGCCATTTGTTCCTGGCAAACAAAAAGATTTGAAACATTTTTCTTGCCCTGTATTATTATCAGACTGCATTGAAGGAACTGTGAGGCAGCCTTCGCAGTTAGAAAACACTGACACGCACGGTGACAAAAATACAAAAGATAACTATGTATTGTCTGATATTATATTACAAATAAAATGATCTGGCTATTTGTCAATCTACAATAGAAAACCAGGTTTATTTAGATACAATACTCACTCATCTTTTTATCTGAATATTCCAAACCGAGTGATACAATTTTTTTTTTATTATTGCATTGTTAATTTTTACCTATCTGTGGACTGTTTTACGCTTAAGCCTGCAGTCTCTTCTCTGATTGTGCCCCCTAATAGACCGATCTATTTTAGAGCAGATTATGCAGAAAAACAATAAGACAGTTGAACCAAATATGCAGATTCTGCAGGCATTCTACATTTTATCTCACATTGTTTGCATAGTAAAATAAACTCCGACAAAAGAAAACCCCAAGTGTTTTTGCACGATTAGCAGCTCTCTCCATCCCTCTCAAGGTTAAAAACAACGGAGCCCGTAGATGTCTGTGGGATACTGTAGATACCGCCTGCAGATTTGCAGCGTCTCCCAGCATGCTCTGAGGTCACAGCGTCACATGTTCTCAGATTCTCAGGTTTTGTGCTTCTCAGCTATTTTCAGCCTCGCCGAAATGAGAAATTCAAAAAGGGCAGGGGAATATTGTGAAAAAAGATGTGACCCGCTGCCACCGTACACACTAATAGAGGCTCCTGAGGGCCCCTCATTCCCAGCAGGTACAAAATGCACCTGTGTGTTGCTACTACATACAAAGCCAACATACTGCTTATGTCAGGTGTAGAACAAATATACACAGTGGAATAAGCCACACCTCCCCCAGCTGTCAATCATCTGGTCTATATGAGCATATATAACCAGCTATATTTAAGTCAATATTCCAAGAATATTTTTTTATGAGAAACCCGCACAAGGTTTCTGTCTTTTCCCCCCCAACTTAAACAGTAATCAATTTCATCATCGCACACAGTCATATATTACTTTTCATAATAATTTTCCATAAACAAGCCGGACAGTTTATAAGTGTGTTAGTCTGCTTCACACTCTTTGTTTGATTGTACACCTTGGTGTTTTTCTCTGCTGGCGCCTCGTCTGGCTCTAAGCAGCGACGAGGGTGACTGTGGGAAATGATCACATCCTGTTTGATAAGAATAGGCCTCCGTGTAGCGTTGGTCAAACTCAACAGAGCAGCAGTCAAACAAGGATCAGTGGTCTGGAAATGTTTTCGGCCAACAGAGTTATTATCAAAACAAGCAGCTTGGGCTGCTGTTGTAAAGTCGGGATTGTTTGAACAGGTGTGAGACAGTATGACATTGTGTGTTGTGCGCGTGTGTGCGCATCCATCCATTTTAAACTGTATTCAATATTAAAAGTGATCGTTGGAAAAAACAGTAGGTCAGTTTGTACAGTATAGCTTTAAGATCAATATTTTTATTTATTTATTTATTTTTAATTTAATTATACACTACTAGTTAACGTCTGGTGACACTTCATTGGCTTGATGTTTTTCTCTCTATCTATCTATCTATCTATATTAATTTGCTAAAAAGTAACAGTAAATACATTTATAATGTTACAAAAAAACTATTTCAAACAAATGCTGTTCTTTTAAACTGTATCTCCATCAGTGAATCTTGAAAACATTTATTATTGCTTCCACAAAAATTTCATATACAATTTAAAATTGTTAAAATTAATATTTATTTATTTCTTTTTAATATAGAAAACATAATGAAGGAAATGCAGTCAAGCAGCCAGGTGCGAAGCAAATCTTGGAACTGTTTAAAAAGCTGTTTTAAACCATTTAATAAGCATCCCAGCATGAACATCTTACACAATATTACACAAGGTGTGTCTACATTTTTGACTGGTTGTAAAAATACACTATTATATCCAGGCATCAGCGACTTCCATTTTGGAGACCCAAAAAATGTGTAATTTCACAAATATGCAAAGCAGCCATTTAAACAGTTATCGCCCACTTTTGCATTAAAACTACCTCACAAGACTAAAAACGCAATACAATTTGCCGCTCAACCATGAACATTTAGTCTTCATTTTATGGTCATCAAGGGGCTTCATTCCCTTTCCTCCTGCTTTCTTGTCCCCCCGCAGAGAGAAATGGACAGGGAGAGATGGAGCGAGCGAGCGGAACACGTCGGGTCCTGAACAGCACCTGATTACAGGCTAATAGCCTCAGAGTGATTGAACATCTCAGGCTTCTGGCTAATTGGTGCTATTTAAAGTAGCTATTAGCACACAATGGCAGTCACTCACTCATAAACAAAGACAAGATCTGGCCTCTGAAAATGTGGCAAGATGGAAAGATTATTTACATTTGGCGATATTAGAATACAGATTTGCCAGTATTAAGCTGTAACTAACTAAAAGCTCAGCTCTTTTCATAATAGTTTTCCAATAACAACATTTTTATATATCACATATGCTCTTCAGAGTATTTTTTATAAATATATATATGCCTTTAATTATATTTTTTTATTAATTAATTAATTTATATATATATGTGTGTGCAATATTTTTGATGTCTGATAAACAGTCAATATAAAACAACTGGATTTTTAAAATCATAAATATTATTGCTACTATAAACGTTAATGTTACTACTAATTATACTATGCATTTTATTTGTAATGTATCATGAGTGGACAAAATGAAAATAACAGAAATAATTTAAACAAAATTATGCATAGTAATAAAAAAATCAATATAAGGTTACTGAATGCCTTGAATATTAACAATACCTTGCTGTTCTCAGTTTAATTTCTGACATTAGAGTTGAAATAAGTTTTTGGACTGGTATTCTGTTTCTGGACTGAGTGTATTTACGGTCTGTGAGGTTGAGATGTTCTTGGTAATACTTCATTTGGGGAGCGCTGCTCAAAAGCCTCTTGATTCATTCGAGACAAGTATGAGTTTTTATAAATAAAGCATATTGGTTCAATATAGATATAGATATTGAATCTATGTCATTATGCAGGAGCATATGGAAGCACTTTGAGGGCTTGCGTGTCTGATTGTAAGTGAAATAGGCCTCTGCTGTGAGTGCATCTCTTCCAGCCTCCAAAACACCTCATTCATTCAAAATCAATGTTTCTTATTGTGCCAGGCAGCGGAATGACCACACAGGCGAGAAGAAAGAAAATGAAAAGAGAAAATAGGAGGACAAATGATTAGAAGAAAGAAAAAAAAGTTATAGTTTTTCTCAGTCGCTTTGGTGCATTTCTCAGATCAGAAATTAAATTCTCAAAACTGCTTGTTCAACCTCCACATCATCTAATGAACTGTGCACGTCATAAAAGCAGTTTCTCATTCTTTTGACCAAGTTGCGATTGCTTTGGTACATTCAAGCAATTGATTATGTACATTTGTCAGTGGTTTCCTATCAGTTGCTAATGTCATGTTGCTCAAAATGTACTATATAGTTCTCTGTGCAATAGTCTTACCCCCCCAAAACATCTAGGCATTAGTTCATCGTAGAAGTCATTAAATGCAAAATGGTTGATCTAGTTGTCATATACTGTCAAGCATATTTTCTACACGTTTCTATTAGACTTTTTGTAAATTTGCCATTAATTGTGCAGGTGAAGCTAGACTTTCACTAATGAAGAGAATGTAGATCAGCTAATGATAAACCAGTTCTCTGAAATAGCTCAAAAGTGCATCTCATGAACCTTCAATTGGAAAGCATAGACAGAAGGCAACACAAGAGTTACAAATTCTGACAATGGATATTTCCTCCCCGTTGGCCCCGACAGACTGGCATGTCAGGAGATGTAGACAGACTGCACTCATTCCTCATACAGTGCTGCATGCAAAAGCAAAGTTCTGCCTAAGGGGAGTTTCCTGTGTTTGCCTTTCTAATTTTGTATTTTCGCCTTTGTGCCCATTTCTTTTCTATATCACATTAACATTGTAATGTTTTTTGTTTTTTTGTCAGATCACTAGTAAAGTGTAACTGTGAATCCTATCCAGTCTCTTTCAATCAATATCCCACATACAGTAATGTGTAAATTTGTACTTTTGAAATGGATATATGGCATACATAAGAAGTGCAGCCTTCTGCATTTCAATACAGTAACTGTCATCCAAAATGTTGCCATAGTTTTGGCTGCAATATAACAAAGAGTGAAAAATTGAAGGGGGTCTGAATACTTTCCGTACCCACTGTAAATACTTATTTTTGAGAGATTAACTAAAGATTTTGAGTAAATTACAGGCTTTTGCAGGTAATCCATTGTGTGGTGCTGTTTGTACGAATTGTTATGAGAAATGCACATACTTCTTTGCAAATATTAGGGATGATTCGAGAAATGCACCAAAGCGACTGAGAAAAACTGTAAATAAGAGTGTGGCACGTAATATGAAAGAGAAAAGGCTCGGGTGGATTCACTGCCAACGTTCAGGTCCTGAGAGACGGAGAATGAATTACATAAATGAGCCCTGTAAACCATGCCAGGCCTTTGCCTCTCATTCAAATGACTCCTCCCCCCATTCACCCTCCTATCCCTGGAGAACGAGTGATTAGAGAGGAGGGCGAGGGATCTGGATCACTGCTGTCAGGAAGGGACGCCAGCCGTGCTAGACGAACACGACCCTGAGGTGGAATGATCACACGGGCAATATGTCACAGCAAATGCCAGCGCAGGGTGCCAGGGCCACATCCACAGGTTTCCTGGCACACAGACACTTGGCACCATGTTATACGCCGGCTGATTATGCCTGACATGAAAGGGCTGAACCACTTGTGGTGGTGTGAAATAGATTTTTTTTTCAGGGGGTTCTTTCCATGCTATATGTGTGTGTGGACAGTTGAACTGAAAGTCATATACTCTGTATACATTTTTTGTAATTTAGTCTTTATTTATTTATTTTTTTTAAAGCTGCAGTCCGTAACTTTTTTTGTTGATCCGAAATCAATATTTGAGCAAGTACATAACCAGCCAGTGTTCAAAACTATTGCCTTACTTTAGCCCGTTTCACAATGGTTCGTTTATAATAATGTTTTCTAATTCGAGTGGTACGGGTAGGTTTTCGCGGGAAATTCAAGCATGCTGCTGCGTCATTACGTCACGTCTGTAAACATAAAAAAGTTGTCCCGGCTTCTAGTCTATCGCATGTGATGTTCCTGCAGGTGGCCGATCGTTTATAGCCTTTTCTCACAGCTGGAATAATTACATTTATCATTTTGATGGCGGATTGTAATCCAGAAAGGATTATGTGTTTATGAAATACATTACAGTATGAAATACATTAAGTACAGTAAATATCCACACTGACTGCCACACATACTCCTCAAAACATTAGATTCATCCGTGCTGGAGCCGTGCCGGTACACAACCCATGCAAGGAAGATAATTCTGCAAACAGTTGCAATTGCAGAGATGGCGACAAAGAGGCAAAACTTACGGACTGCAGCTTTAAATATACATATATGCACTGTAAAAATGAGGGTCACACTTTAGTTTGGGGAGCAATTCTCACTATTACTAAATATTTACTACAACTTTTTCCTCAATAAACTCCTAATTTACTGCTTTTTAAAAGTAGTTGTTAAGTTTAGGTATGGGGATCTAGAATTTGGTCTTGCAGAATAAAGGCATTAATATGTGCTTTATAAGTACTAATAAAAAGTCAATATGCTAGTAATATGCATGCTAATAAGCAACTAGTTAATAGTGAGAATTGGTCCCTATACTAAAGTGTTTCCAAAATGTGTTTTCAAAGTTGTAAATAAAACAAAGATAATAGGGGTAACACTTTAATATAAGGACCAATTCTCACTATTAACTAGTTGCTTATTAGCATGCCTATTACTAACATGTTAGCTGTTTATTAGTACTTATAAAGCACATATTCTGCATATGACCATATTCTACATCCATACCTAATACCTAAACAACTACCTTACCAACTAGTAAAAATCAGCAAATTTATTAGCAATTTTTGAGTGAAAATATTTTCTTTACCAAAGGTTATTTTTCAGTGTGACTGTGTGTACACTGTATATATACACACACCCTCACATATATGTGTGTGTGTGTATATATATATATATATATATTTTAATAAATCTGCAAAAATGTCAACAATTCTGTGTTTTTCTGTCAATATGGGGTGCTGTGTGTACATTAATGAGGAAAAAAAATTAACTTAAATGATTTTAGCAAATGGCTGCAATATAACAAAGAGTGAAAAATTTAAGGGGGTCTGAATACTTTCCGTACCCACTGTATATATATATATATGCATGCATGTATGTATATATATATATGCTCCTCTTTTGTAATCACACCTGCTAGTGGAAAGCCAGTGTGCAACTGAAATTACATTAAAGAAAAGTGTAGTCGGTGTGGATGTGGAGTTGGCCCGAGGGGATTCATGTCAGAGAAACACCATCCGTCAGCCCGGAATGATAAATGAAACCTTCTGTTCATGAATCAAATGTATTAAGTTAGAAGATGCATTCTGTCCAATAACCGTAGACTTCAATTCTTCACGTCTTCAAATGAAACAATATCAAAGCAACACTCAAAAGATATTTATTGCCCAACATATGCTTTTATGTCTGAACAAAATTTGTCTTTGTGAGAAAAAAAAACTGACAGCCTGTATTATATTATATTATATTATATTATATTATATTATATTATATTATACATTTCTAGTCATAAAAATAGAAAATGTTTAATGATATTAACTCCTTTATTTATCTTCCAAATTTCAGGGATGGATAGCGATGGCTGCATTGATCTATAACATTCTGACTTTGTGGCTTTCTATGGGTTGACCCGGCTGCTTAGTTTAGCACCCAATTCAGATGTTAATTTGTTCCAGTTGAGAGGTCACTTTAAAAAGGTTTTTTCATTGACTCAGGATTATTGGCCAGATGGGCAGCCCATTAGAACATGGTTGTTTGTGAGTTTGGGATTCCCGTGATATGACCGGCGCTGGCAATAACAACAACATTCCTCACCGTGGCAACCGGAGGTTGTCATGGACAGAACTCTCTGTGTGATTCTTTCTAGCTGAAGTCAGTGGGTGTCATTTCCACAAACCAGTGAGGAAAAGTACCAACAACAACAACAATTATAACAAAAGACACAGTTCTCAGAACTGTATTATGCATAAACAACGGGGATGCTATAATAAAATATAATGTGTGACAGTGAATCAGGCATTTATCATAACTTCGATGCATGTTATGATAAATGCATCTGAAAAAAAAAATCTTCCTCCCTATGTGGCACCATTTTTTTTTTTGTAGATTTTTGTGAAATAATGTCTCAGTCATCTTCACATCGAGCCATTTTTGTAAACTCGGGAAGTTAATTCAATGCATTCAGTCAATGCTTGTAAATTAACTAATTAAATGAGTGCTGCTCATGAATAAAGAAAGTAATAACTTGGCTTCTTTTATATTTTCACACTTAATTATGATGGACACATTCTAAATTATGGTAATGTTTATTTGACTTGACAATTTTTGTGGAATCTCATGCCACATATTTTTTTCTATATTTTGAGTATGAACTTTGTACAAATTTTATACAAGTATATACAGACCTATCTATCTATCTATCTATCTATCTATCTATCTATCCATCCATCCATCCATCCATCCATCCATCCATCCATCCATCAAAAATACAAAAAGTAATGTGAAATATTATTAAAATTGAAAATATCTCTAAAAATGGGTTTTATTCCTGAGAAATATAATAAAAAAAAGTAATTTATTTCTGTGATGGCAATGCTGAAAAGAGTTGTGCTGCTTAATATTTTTGTGGAAATTGTGATACATTTTATTTTTATTTTATTTATTCCTTTTATTCATTATTTTTTTTGAAGAATAGAAAGTTCAAAAGAGCAGTATTTATCTGAAATATAAATCTTTTGTAACATTATAAATGTCTTTAATGTCACTTTTGATCAATGTAACGCTTCATTGCTGAAATAGAATATGTTTTCTTCCATTAGCTTAAAAAAAGAAAGAAACTGAAACCAAAACTCAGTGCATTTACCTGAACTATTTAAATACACAAAACTGTCTCTCACCGTATGCTGTTTTACCTGGTACAAAATCCAGTAAATCTGTAATGTTATTTTTCAGTAAATACAGCGATCTTGCATTTTGCTCAGAGGACAAACAGACAGAGGGCAGGATGGTTGTGTGTATCCCATAATCCTCTCTTTATTCGAGCAGGAAAAGCTGCAGCAGAGGTGCCAGCTCTTGCGCTCTCATCAGCGGGTATCTTGGCCTGGCTGGGCACAGTCTCCACTGCACTCCATGTTATCACAGGCCATATCTGAAGGCAGGAGGACATTGGTGGTCTCCAAGGCTCCTATCACCCGCCACATTATCTCCAGTAGAGTGAGGGTAGATGGGCTGCCACATAAACCATCCCGTCTCTCTATCTGTCTGTTTGTCTCATTCTCTTCCTCTCTTTCTCGCTCCATCTTCAGCTCATTAGTATTAAGGAAATGAAAGATCCCTAAAGCTGGCAGCAGCTGTAGTGAAAAATGAGGCCCACTCAGCCAACAATATCTCATTTAGCACTTTAATGTGCTCATACAGTAAAGTGGAGAAAATGTCAAGCTTTAGATTCTCACAGAACTTGACTATATGTTATTTCATTAGCTTCTTGACAGTGATGTATGGTTTTTTTACACTTTTTTTGGTATGTTTTTTAGAACTAAAATAAAAATAAATAAAATAAAAACAAAATTTTTATGCTTACTTTTTTTACAACTAAATACTCTCTTTTCTTAATCCATGCATTTGAAATCTGTAGGCTATACTTGTTTCCCTAATATACACTACTGTTCAAAATGTTTTTGAAAGAAGTCTCACCAAGGCTGCATTTATTTGGTCAAAATAAAGTAGAAGTAATATTCTGAAATATTATTACAATTTAAAATAACTTTTTCTATTTTATTCATTTTTAAAATGTAAATTATTTCTGTAATGATAAAGCTACATTTTTAGGAGACATTACTTTTAGAAATTTAGTCAATTTTAGAAAAAATGGTTGTGTTGCCTGATCATTTTTATATAATAATATAATGAATATAAAATGTTTAAAAAACATGAAAAAAAACAGTATTATTATCAGTGATAAAAATGGATGTGTTGCCT
>NW_015539822.1:267978-287418 GCF_001515605.1 Sinocyclocheilus anshuiensis | reverse complement strand
GAAAGCAGAGATGACTTGATGTAAAGCAGAACAGAAGAATAATAAATACTGTATATATATATATATATATATATATATATATATTTACAAAAAAAAACATTTTAAGTACGTATTCTCACTACTTTAATTTAATTAAAAATCTCAGTGAGACTTTGAACAAAATAATGTATTAATAATATGTAATCATGTAATCTATTTAAAAGTAACTGTAATCCTGTAATCTAATTGTAAGCATTTTACTTAATTTAAGTACTTAATTTTTTTAATCTGATTATGTAATCCAGCATGGGTGTGTGTGTGTGTGTGTGTATACATATATACATACATACATACATACAAACATACTGTACATACTGTTGTTAATGTCTCTTTTTATCAATTTAATGCATCCTTGCTTAACTAAAATACATATTTAAAAGTTAAAGGGAACAAAAAAAATCCAATTTTGAAGTCTGTATATATAAATATATAATAGTATAGTAGAATATATTTTACATGATTAACTGTAATGATACTTTTCTGGTGCTTTTACCTTCTTTTTGAAGACTTAGTCCCCATACATTGTAACTCAATGGAAAAGAGCGGGCAGTAAATTCTTCAAAATTGTGTCCTTTTGCACAAGAAAGCAAGCCATGCAGGTCTGGAAGGACATGAGGGTAAGTAAATCATGACAGAATTTTCATTCTTGGCCGAACTATTGCTTCAAAACATCTTTAATCACTCTTTAAAACATCTCTATTTAAAAGCCAATTAGCATACTTGATTAGCATGCATACAGAAAGCGTGTCACTCTTTGCTTTTGGCCAGTGTACAAACCAGGACTGTCCATTCATATGAGTGCAGACAGCGGTTTGTCATTTGCAAGTATAAGGTGTTGACAGAATATCAGGCCGCTTTCAATTATCAGCCAAGCTCTTCAGTGACCGGCGCCAAGTCCAGACATACAGAGACACTGCTGGACCAGGCTTGTCTGACATAACACAGCTGTGCGTCTGAAAAGCTGACAGCTGTGTGTGAGAGTGTGCGAATTTGTGAGTGTGTGTGTGTGTTTCCTTGAACCGCAGTTTTTTATATGTCACATCATCCATTAGCACTGGCAGAAGAACATGTGAGTGAGTGAGTGAGTGAGTGAGTGTGTGTGATATTTATAAAAGAACAGATTTTATGTGACGGTAAATGCGTATTGCTTAAATGATCCGACCAAATAAGGCAATAATAATCTCTGCTGTGGCTCTAAATGTCTCATTTATGACTATAAAAACATGGGTGGTGTACTGCAGGGACCAGCCGAACGGGATCGGGATAATTGATGCCTGCATTTTGCCAGTTTTCAATGGACCCAAGAGGGGTCATAGATTCCTCTGGGCCTCCACCCAGCAACCGCATTTGGATCACCAGTGCAGCTGTGGCATATTAGCAAGGTGCCATCAATGCTAATTTATGCTGATTCAACTAAAAGCTCCTATGCTACAGCACCCCGTGCTTCAGAACCCCACAAAATACATAATCCTGATTATTAAACCTCACATATGCTTTCTCTGTGCAAGACTAGCAAATGGTTTCTTTAACCCCTTCCTTTGGCTGTTTGTACACTTGCACCGTAGTCACGCTCTCATGCAGTCAAGCATGCAGCCGTCAGCACAACAATCTGACTTATTTATTTATTTCACAGTGCAGATATTTATTAATTTGTTTTCACTTGCACTCTGGTTAGATTAATACAGCCCCTCAGTAAGGCACTGCTCTATTTGGCCCATGTAAATCTCATCAGCTATTCAGGCCCATCACTAATATGCTTAGACAGCTGAGAAACATGTATTATTCATAACTCTGGAATTTTTTCATATAACCATGGTGCCGCTCCCCAGGATGAGGTAGCGTTGTGGCAATATCAGAGGTTCATCCATATTCTGGAAATAATGAGATGGTTTGTATGGTTTATGAAATGTAATCCATCATGATTACAAAAACATCAAATCTTCTGCATTACTTGTATTATTCAATAGATTTGAGGGTATTTGCTTGTTATATGAAATTAAGATTATAGCTTGCTCTGGAAAATGACATCTTTTAGCTGCCCTGTCTATTTTGCTGTTGTTTAAATTTCATATTGTATTCATATTGTATACTGAATGGTGACGCTGTTCACACAGCAACACTTACAGCCATTGGAGATAATAAATTTGCTTCTAACAATAAATAATGATAATAATAATAATAATTATTATTATTATTCTTGTTTATTAAAATATAAATATTATAATTTTATTTATTAATACAATATATTTGATAAAAGATTAATTATATTTTTATATTTTTATAATATTACGATATATAATAATATCATTAATTAATTTATAATAATATTAATTATTATTATTATCAATACTACTACTACTACTAATAATAATAATAAGTTGTTTTGAATTTTAAATTGTTAAATACTAAAAAGTATTATTATTAAAAATAAATTTATAATTATTTTGCATGAACTTTATTTCTCCATACATACTGTCAATATGGGGTGCTGTGTGTACATTAATGAGGAAAAAAAATTAACTTAAATGATTTTAGCAAATGGCTGCAATATAACAAAGAGTGAAAAATTTAAGGGGGTCTGAATACTTTCCGTACCCACTGTATATATATATATATAGTATGTACACACTGTTTATAAAGTAAAAATTATTTACAGATTTCATGGTGTAAAGCTACTCATCTTCTGTAAATACTCTGTAATATGAGCTTGAAAGTATGACTGTTTTGTGTTGTTTTGTGTTTAATGTTATCATTTTTGTGCTGTGGGTTTCTGTGAGTTTTGTTTTGTGTTATAGGTTACAGGGTTTTGGAGTATTTTAAGGCTCGTGCTCTTTGTGTGATATGAGAGCCTGAAGTTGTCAGGTTTCATCATCTGAATGGATTTAAAGGAGGAGGAAGCATGGCAGTCAGAGATGATTCTTCACTGATGAGTGGAATGCATTCATCTCAGGCAGTGCACTAATTGTTTGATTATACAGGGCTTCTCTTTAATGAAGCTCCTCTTTGGCATTTGGGAACATGGTGCGCCATCGAATTACCCACGCGACACTCACGCTGGGAAAGTTGATCACTCATTAGCAGTGACTGAGAGGTAAACAAGCTGAGAGTACAGTAGCAACACACACACACACACACACACACACACACACGCACAGGCACACATACAGTGTTTATTACTGAGACTCCCTGATCAGATCTAAATTCAACTCAGACAAAATCACCCACAGCTTATAATTCAGTTCTCGCGTCTCTCAATGAAAAGAGAGTAAAGAGAAATACATTACCAAACTACAGATTTGCTTTTCTTGCAATCCTTGAAAAGGAAAGTATGTCAGCACATAAAGGGATAAACAAAGAGAATAGTGTTAAACAGAAAGCTAAACAGTCCAAATTAATATCATTTTTTTCTCTTTAATTCACTTTTCACACTACCACTTGTGGGCGGAGCCTTGTTTCATGTAATATATAATAATTAATAACAATAATAATAATTATTATTATATAATATATAATTATGTTTATATATAAACTATTAAAACAAATCATATTATGGAATTGTTACAATTTAAAATAATCAATTTCATTATTTATAATATCCAAAATATTTTTTTATGTAATTTAAAATATATTAACATAAAACTGAATTTTCACCATCCATTACTCCAATCCTCATATCACAAGATCCTTCAGAAATCATTCTAATATGCTGATTTGGTGCTCAAGACACATTTCTTATACATAGTGTATATAAACCAAATCATGCCTTTATAGCTCATAGCTCTTGGTTAATTACATTTTTATTTTATTTTTTTCAAAAAAAGTAATTAATAGTTATTCCATATCGGTCATACTTTATTTTAAAGTTGCTATTAACAAACCATTAACTATGACTTTTGCCTCAATAAACTACTAATTTGCTGCTTATTAATAGTTAGTAAGGTGGTTATTAAGTTTAGATATTGGGTAGGATTAGTGATGTAGAATATGGTCATGCAGAATATGTGCTTTATAGGTACTAATAAACAGCCAATATGTTATTAATACACATGCTAATAAGCAACTAGTTAATAGTAAGAATTGTTCCCTATACTAAAGTGTTACCTAAGATATCTTTGATAGATTATCTAACATAAAATCAAACTTGCATGAAAAGTATTTAATTTTTAAAAATGTCTGTATAAAACATAATATTTATTTGTATACACATTGAATCTACAGGGGCAAGTGCTTAAAGCTGCAGTCCCTAACTTTTGGCGCTCTAGCGGTTAATAAACAGAACTGCGTGCGTTTTGCGGAAGAACATTGTAGCCGGAGCTACTTCTCTCTGTTTATGTCTATGGCGAATCACGCAGGTACTGGGCTACTCCGCAGCGGTACCTACCCGAACCAGTCTAAATAGTCCGAATATAAACACTTATTATAGGTGTACCGTAGTGATTCAGGACAAGCCAAAAACACGGTTTGGAAAATGGATTCATTGTGTACTCGCTTATTAGATACATTTTGAACACAAAAAAGTTACAGACTTCAGCTTTAATATTATTCATATTTTTTTATGTTTAGCTGCCTGTATCACACATTTTCAGCCCCATGCAGTTTGTCAAGTTTAACCATTAACTCTGTTATCCAGCTTTTTAGCAAGAAACAAAATACATTTTTCTTTAATTGGCGGGATATATAAACTTCAACATCTACAAACCTTTCAAAACAATCTAGCTTCTATCAGTGATCGTTTATTCATTTATTCAGAAGAAAATAAGGAAAGAACAAGTACAAGTGAGAGAAAGAAAAGAAGAGTGAGCACAGAGTAGCAGGTGGTTAATCAGTAGTCATGACTGTTGCAATAAGACAAAAGTTAATTAGGGCTAAAGACCGACTCCAAGCCTTGCCACCTCCTTTCCTACTACAATATAGAGGCGACAGATAGAATGAGAAAGAGACAGGCAAATAAAGACAGAAGCAAAACCTACAGTAAACTGCCTACCTCTACAGCATTTAAAGAATCGTGCTTGTTCTTGACATGTAGGTTTCATATACATAGGTTTTCAAAATATAGGCAAAAATATTATGCTCCCTTATAAGACACCTTGTTCTGGACAAATTCTAAGGCAACATTACATGCATCTATAGCAGGCAAGAAAATAAGTAAATATTGATATTAGTATTAAGGAATGCTTTGGAAGTCATTTTTATTGTTAATTCTTAATGTATAGTTAACCTTATTGTTAAGGTTGTTAACATTGGAACCTTAGTGTTACTGAAGAGAAATGCTGATTATGAATATATTGTTATATATATATATATATATATATATATATATATATATATATATATATATTACAATATGTATGCTAATATGTATGCTATTTTTACACTTAATAGACTATCACGTGTTAACCTAGAAATATGTTAACAACAATCAATCGTGAGTCAAATCTCACGTGAGGAGCACTATTTGCGTGTGCTGCCTATGAAGAGTGTTATAAATTAGTCATTTATGAGGCATAAAGAGAACAAGGAAAACATTTCATGCATATGCATAACTCCTTTTTACAGCTTCCCTTTCCTAACAGTGCTTGCTCAGAATGCAGACTGTTTTACGCTTATTATCCACATATGGGTGGCTTTAATTAGAGCATCATTCTGTGAGACACACCATGAGATCCTGGAGCATCTACTGTCCTGAGGCTTGTGAAGCAGCACAGTGTTCTATCATAGCTATTGAACACAGTCACATTGCTGATGACAGTTCAGGGTCATAATTAATCATAACGGACAGACATATGGCTGGAGTTTTGCTCCTCTGCATTTTATTCTGGATTTTAGATTGCTGTGGAAGAAAGACTGCATGCTGATAAGGTACGCATCATTATTACTATGACTACATTGTAACTGGTTTGTAATTGGATATGAATGATCAGTGTAAAAAGTTCACTGGTAAGAGGGTTTGGGTGCCTACAAAATGGTGTTAATCAAAATACATGGAAATAATATCTCATATCTTGTGTTGTTATTAGATGTTAGACAATATTTACAGTGAATCACATGAAAACACCTAAACTCATTGTTTACTATTATACATATATAGTTCAGTCATGAAAATCTAGATGGCGCATTCTGACGGGGTGTTAACGTAACTGATGATATTCAGAGAGTTAAACGACTTGGCACAAGCTGATTGGTTCATGCTGCATATGCAGCCAATGAGCTTAATGCCTTGCATTTATATGGCTGGCTAGCATTCACTTGAGATTCCTGCAGCGCGCTTTCAGAGTTCTCTGAAACCCTCCACCTTCCCCAGCTCCACCTGTATAGATCTGCTATGGGTTATTTTATATGCTATTTGTGCAGCAGCAGCATGTCTTAAATACTCACGGCACCGTATCGCCATATGCATTGGCAGTAGCAAGTTCCTGTACTTGCTTGCAGCAGCAGCAGCAATAATCTACAACTACAGCAATAACCAACAGCAGCAGCAATTCAGCAGCAGTGTAGCAGATCTGTTCCGCCAAGACCAAATGCATTAACATTGTCATATCCATCACCATGCTAAAATGTTCAGAGAGTTGTCATGATTGAAATACATCTTAAAGCCTGTTTGTCATGAAAATTCTGTGATAAACAACATCTGAATTTGATTCAACAACTGTAAACACATCTATTCAAACTGTCACAAACACTCCTCTTTTTTTGTTCTAATCTCTAAAATTCCATCGCACTACCAACTGGCCAACCAATAAGATTTGTGTTTTTGGTCACATGCATGAAGTTGCTTATGTTACATAAAACCACGCTTACGAACTGACTATTTTGCCAAGCGACAATGAATTGAAAGTGTAACTGGCAATGGCTATGTTTTGTGTAATGTCTTACCCCATTTTCACAAGAACAGGTAAGTCCACTTTTACAGCCTTGTTGGGTTTTAACTTGCACTATTGAAAACTATTATAACTCAAACTTCGGTAACACTTTAGTATAGGGACCAATTCTCACTATTAACTAGTTGCGTATTAGCATGCCTATGATTAACATATTGGTTGTTTATTAGTACTTATAAAGCACATATTCTGCATGACCATATTCTACATCCATAATCCTACCCAATATACATAAATTTAACAGCTACCTTACTAACTATTAGGTTAGTTAAAGGTGGGGTATGTATTTTTGAGTCGAGTCGATTACCAAAACAAACTTGTAGCCAATCAGCAGTAAGGGGCGTGTCTAGTCATGATGTGGAGGAGAGAGCGCTTAGTGCACAGGATGGACATTAGCCGAGCCGAGACAGAAAGATAGAGATGGCGGATAAAAAAAAAACAAAAGAGGAAAACGTCTGCGGAACAAAAGTAGGCTTACAATAAGGCAAGAAGTAGGACCCGTGTAAATATCGGATCAGCTTTCCAGCAATGGAGAGAACTCCAGGAGCGGAAGGCCTGCGTTCGGACGCCAAGGTTGCTTTGTTTCTTCTTGATAGGTGAGTAACACCGTGTCTAAAAGGGACGCAACAGTTGTCGCGCCGCGCCGCAACCGCTAAAGTCGGTCTACACTAGACGCGATAAAGCGACCGTTGAAAATCATTTGAAATTTGTGTCAACACGTCGTAAGCGGAAGGTCTGCGATCGGACGCCGAGGTTGCTTTGTTTCTTCTCGATAGGTGAGTAACACCGTGTCTCGCGCCACGCCGCAACAGCTGAACGCAACAAGCGACCGTTGAAATTCATTTGAAATTTGTGTCAATACCTCATAAATAGAACGCAGAATGTGCAGCAGTTTTCTGTCTGGGATTTGTCGTGTTGCGCAGCACCGCGCCACATCCAATGTAGACAGCATCACTGATTATAATGAGTTCTATAGTATTTTGTCGCGCCGCACCGCTCACGTCCGGTATAGACACGGTGTAACATTGGTTTTGCTTTGTTTCACAGAATTAATCATTGCCTGGTTTGCGTACGTATGTGTGGGGCGGAGCTATCAAAATAGGGGCGAGACCCTTTTGGGGTAGGGGCGTGTTTGTTTTAGTGATTTGAAATATCAACATTAACTACCAGAAATCACTTACCCCACCTTTAATAAGCAGCAAATTAGGAGTTTATTTTGAGGGAAACGTCGTAGTTAATGGTTTGTTAATAGCAAGAATTGGACCTTAATGTGTGACCAAACATTCTAAATGAAGAGTCATTGGAAGCTTTGTGCAAGTCATGTGACCATGGTGTAGTTGGTTTATAGCCTAACGTTAGCTTTTTTTATTTCTGGTAATCTTCTGAATTGTTTTTAGGCTTCAAATTTCATAAAAGTCATTTGTGAGGTTTATCTTGATGACCAATGTGTACATACAAAATTATAATGTTTGTCAGTCACAGAGCTTATTTTCTGCAATAATCTACAAGCCAATGGAAAAATCCAATTGGGTTTTAATTGTTTTAATTGAATTGTTGACATAAATGAACTGGTGAAGTTTTTTAACCAGTTAATTGAAGCAAACTGTCCAAAAGAACAACTTTTCAGAAAAGAATCAGACTTACAGATTTACCGTCACTGCAACACTAATGAATAAGAAGAACAAAAGAAAGAAAGCCGGAAATCCCTGAGCCAATTTTCTTCACTTAAACTTTTTTCAATCAAACTATCGTCTCGGAACGGAGATGTCACGTCGTGACCGACGAATTGGGATCTCAATTCGTCGGTCATGATGTGACTCGTAGTGACCGACTGAAAGGGAACCACCTTTGTCAAATGGTGCTATGAAGAACCATAAGACGAACCCAATTTTCCTCCTTAGATTTTAGATGTTACCCCACTCTTGCTATGAATAGGAATTTACTACAATGGCAAAAGCTGTTTTGAATCACTTTTATGCTTTTCTGAGGTCAAAAAGACTCATGTTGGGGCCTTGGAATGTTTCCTTATGGGGGCAAAAAGGTTGAGAACCACATCATCTTCAGGAAATATACATTATTTTAATGTTGTTTTTTAATCCTTTCCCCAGCGAGACTATGAGGGAGTTAGAGAACCTATAAAGAACCATACAAGGGTTTAATGGGTTCTTTTGTTTATCTTTTGTTTTTGTGTGTTTGTGTTTATAGATCAGAATTATAGAGACTTGGGATTAGCAACCAGCCCATAACCTAACAATGTCCTATCATCTGCATAATAAAAAAAATACACACAATAACTTAGCAACTACATTGCAACGCAATGGAATTGTAGTGGTGAATTTTTTATTTCATTTTTTTTTGTGTGTGTCTGACTTAAATAACTATTCTTGGGTCTAAATATAATGCGACATGCTGTCTTTGAGAAGCAATGAAGACTGTAAAAATAAACAGTGAGTGAGGATGCTTATAGTTAATGTCCTTTCTCTGTCTCATTTTCTCTTCCTCGCATTCTACGTTCAACCATCTGTGTTGGGTCCAGGTGTAGCGGCCTGATTCCGCGGGGTGTCATCGCGCAGTAAATGCTCGCTTTGGACCTCCTGGTGACTGAATTAGCCCTGTGTATATGGTCCATTGGTGTCAGGTGTGAAGTCATTATCCCGCCACACATGGATGGGACAGGTGTTTGAGAGGCTTTACACCACGGTTAGGTAGCAATAATGAGCCCTATTCTCTCTTTACCAAAGCCTCCTGTGTGTATGCGTGTGAGAGCGCATGTAGAGAACTCCAGCTGGGAACCACAAACACACATACACACGCACCAGCTCAGGGAGAGCACACAAACACCTGACAGATGCATGCTGGGAGCTTCATTACCCCTCAAACAAAGGGCACAAGACAATTATAGGAGCATGGGTGCGTCCCTTACAGGCAACCTGTCCTCATGATAGTAACGGCTCTGGGGCCAGTGAGGAAATTATGCCAAGAAACTGAGCGAGTGAAGAATCAAGGTGCTATTAGCTACATTTGGTCCTATTAGAGACCATTTTAAGGCTGCTGTGAAGGGTTTGGTTTATCCTCATGGACAGAGTTAATATGTCCTAGTACTCCAGCTACTATAAAACAGTCATTTATTTAATACCTTTCAAAATAAATTGACGTGAGGCCCAGATGTCATCTTCAGGATTAATGTGTCCCACATTCTAGACATGACATATTAACAAAACAGTGGGATACCAGAAATATCGGTACCATGAAGTTGGCAGAAAATCTCATTTTAAGAGCCAAGTTTTTATATGTGTAACATCTAAATTTGTTTAGCAGTCCTGCTTATTTATGTTACTGCCCCATTTTTCTGCCTTTTGGGGGCAGTTCAACATTGAAATGTGATTGGCTGGAGACTTCCTTGTTAATTGGTTAATTTGTGGGTGGACGGTATACAAGTTTGTTATAGTTTTCAGAGAAGTCCTCAGCTCCAACTGGTTCCCTTCTTCTTTTGCTTAACATTTACTAATATTTATTTCCCCCTTTGAAACATTCTTTTCCCTTTATTGTTTAATCCCTGGACACAGCAACATGCTAAAACCACTCAGAACACCAATACCCTGGCAACCACCTATAATGCCCTAGCATTGTTTTGTTGGGCAAGAACCACTCTTTAGGGAAAAAAATCTTGTCTAAAGAGTTAGAATGTATTAGAATACATTTTACCTAAGGTGTTTTATAAAAATGAGCAGTGTTAAAGAAGCTACTTTGAAGCTATAGCTTGTCAAGCTACAAGCTAATTATAATTTGTAGTTAAGATAACTATGATAAGAACAATATTCATAACGGTAGCGTCCACACCAACTATTAGCTACAAACACCATAGAGTTATAACTACACTGAATTTACTCGAAGGGAAAATATGTTTTCATAAATGTACCTACCTATATGACATAGTTTATAATCTGTCAGGAGTCTTATTTTTTGCTGGCACAAACACATTGGACCCTTTCCACAGACTGTGATGATGTGTTTACACAGTTATTAACGACGTAAATCTAGCCATGTATGCTGTCTGTGTGTTTCTAATACAAAGGCTGAGGCTGATCTTTCTTTTCATCTCTTGGAAAGTCATTGAACATTGATTTTTTTCTTTTTCTTTTCTCTTATTAATTTTTTTTTTTTTTTTTTTTTTTTTGGTGATTCACCACTAAAGAAGTTTACCCAACTATGACGACTTCTGCCTCTGTCCAATGGTCCACGTTGGATTTTACAGGTACTTAAATTAGTGAGTCATTTTCATGAATTTGTTCAAAATAAATTAATTAGTGCAAAAAGGTGCATATGCAACGCAAACTGAGCACACAGAGTACACATGGTTAGAAAAGAACAAATTTAAAGGGTATCACTTTAATATAGGGACCAATTCTCACTATTAACTAGTTGCATATTAGCATGCCTATTATTAACATATTGGCTGTTTATTAGTACTTATAAAGCACATATTCTGCATGACCATATTCTACATTCCTACCCAATACCTAAACTTAACAAATACCTTACTAACTATTAATAAGCAGCAAATAAGTAGTTTATTAAGGCAAAAGTCATAGTAAATGGTTTATTAATAGCAAGAATCGGACCTTAAAATAAAGTGTGACCATTTCAAGTTAATTACTTCCCATCCCGAACACTGCAAATGATTTAACTTGACTGAATTTGTGAGAAACAAAATAGGACACCGAAAAATAAACGTAATATGGACTTTAACAAGCTGGCATGAAATTAAATTTAAAAATAAATTAAAAATTCAGCCTGTTTTCTAATGCATCTTATTGTGAAAGATTAATGCATGCTTCTCTCTGGTGACATATGATGGACTTCTCCAATCCTTTAGTCGGCTTAAACTATGTCCCTTTCTTACCGCTACAAAGCAACTAGTGGATAGAACCAAGTCCCCCTTCTACATTTTTTTTTTTTTTTTTGATACTCTATTTCACTTGGATGTACGTCACAATACAGAAAATTTGACTTTCAGTTTCATCACAGCCTGTAAAAAGTTGACAGCAACCACAACAAAGCACAAGACATTAACCTTAGCATCTCACCTCAATCTATCCTTACCGACACGATGCATCATTGCTTTGAATGTGATCTGCATGATGTCCAGCTGTAGCATTGTGTCTGTCTGTATGCATAACAGACGTGTTTATATGCTCATCTGACTGTGTGAATTCATTTCCTAAGGACCACTTCCCATCAAGTGATCTGAAACTCTTTAGCCCAGAATGAGAGAGCACTCCTGCACGCATTGGTTAGTTAGTTAGTCTGAGTATGTGCTATTATCATTGTTATAAACACTTCTCAGAACTCCACTCCACAAGAGTGCACAGAGCCTCCGATTGTTTGTATGCATGTGTGCGTTTGTGTTTATTTGCGTCTCTCTCAACAGCCTCACCACCCTCTTCCGCTCTGCCTCCACCGCGCCGCTAATGCAACACAACATTAGCATAGTGTTTGATGTTGAGTTAGAAGACGTTTAGGCGCTCCGTGTTTAACAACTGTGTCAAGTGTTTGCACCGTCTCCATGCTTCAATAACAACCTCAAACAATACACAGTCACCGCAATGTTCCCGGTGCAGGAGCTGTTAGCTTTGTCTCCTCCATCTACGCCCTCTGAGGAAGAAATGGCCTCAGAGCGCAATGAATAATAAAGGACAAATCTCTTTGCCAACAGGGACCTCCATTACGGGCCAGAAGAAGACGGCACACTCAGAGCGGCCCGCTGCAGGGAGCTGCATTCATCAGATTCTACCTTTCCCATTTTATTTGTGTATCTGCTCTTCCTTCTTCAGTCAGATAAAAAGAGCCATCGGGTGGACAGGCCAAGTCTGATGAATACAGGAGGGAAGGAGGGTGGGAGATTAGAGGCCTGGAGAGAGAGAGAGAAAGAGCTCGCTGGAAAACGAAAGATAAGCCGAAAGAGGTGAACAGGAACACTTGTCACTGCAGATGTTGGCCTTGATTTCTGCGAGAGGGAGGGAAGATGTTCGCGAGTGTGGCTGGACATAATACAGCGGCCAAATGTGTAAGGTCCTCTTCGCAGAACTCTGTGACAGCACTGTTTCCTAAAGATATGGAGTAACATGTTCATAAGGTCAGCAGACCAACAGCAGTTCTTCTGACAAATATTAAAGGAATGTTCCAGATTCAATACAAGTTAAGGTCAATCAACGGCATTTGGGGCAATGTTGTTTACTACAAAAATAAATATGACTTGAATTTATTTGATTTAAAAAAAGAAGAGAAATCAGGGTTGATGAAATCATGTCAGTTTAATGTGTCCAATATCAAGTTGTTCTAAATCTGTTGAACACAAAAGAATATATTTTGCAGAATGTTGGTAACCAAACAGTTGACGGTAGCCTTTGAATTCCATTTTTTTCTATAATAGGAAGTAAATGGCTACTGTTTGTTTACAAACTGTTTGGTTACCAACATTCTTCAAAATATCTTCTTTTGTGTTCAGCACAAGAAAAGAAAGTCATACAGGTCAACTTGAAGAACAACATCAAGAACAACTTGAGGGTGATTAAATGACTAAATGATCATTTTTGAGTGAACAATCCCTTTAGGAGGCAAAAAAGTTCCCCGCACTTAACTTGTAAATACTGAACTTTGAACATTCCTCAAATAATAATATCAAACTGACCTTTAAAGTCTCACATAATCAGAAGCATTATTCAGACAGAGCGGTCATGTGCACCTTCCGACTTTTGTGAAATTTGTATGCACCTTCCAGAAAAAAAGGGGGACAAAAAATGTTTGCCTAAAATGGAAGAAATCACACATTCACCTGTTTAAATGCCAAGTTCTGTCAAGAAACTCTAAATGGCGCAGACTGATAGGTAGTTAACGCAAACTTGCTGCTTTACATTTAAATCACAGTTTATCATTCAGAGCAGTTCGCAGCATGCTTTCAGTGTTACTCTGAAACCCTCCACCTTCCCCAGCTCCACCTGTATAGATCTGCTACGGGTTAATATATATGCTACTTGTGCAGCAGCAGTATGTCTTAAATACTCACAGCACTGTATCGACACTGTATTGACAGTAGCAAGTTACTGTACTTGCTTTGCAGCAGCACCAGCAATACTCTACAACAACAACAGCAGCAGCAATTCAGCAGCATAGCAGATCTATTCCGCCAAGACCGAATAGCATATTAACACTGTCATACGTTACCATGCTAAAATCTTGTCATGTTATAAATTTGGTGAAGCCAACTGAGTTGCATATTCCACATATCATTCGTATTTTCTTTCAGCTGAAAATAGTTATCATTTATTCACCCTGTCACTTGAAACATAATAAAAAGGAAAAAGGAAAACAAAAGGAGGTATTGTCAAAATGTTGTTTCCTAATGATGATGATGCATGGTGATCTCTGACTCTCTGGGGTTCAAAATTTGCAAGAAGAATGGATGAATTTAATGAATCAGGTAAACCACTTATTCACACAATTTCTAAATTATTACAAATATTTTTTCCTTATCTTGCTTAGAGCATCAAGTCAGCAAGGACAGCCACTGGTGACTCCTCAAAAAAAAAGCATAATATTTTGCACATATATTGTTTATAACATATCATATATAGAATGCATACCAGTTAATTCATATATCAGTAGCCTAATATTGAGGATTTAAAATTGAGATCTGTAACCCTTGGACACTTTTGGTCATGGAATAAACAAATTATGGCTAACGGCTAATAGTGTGTTTCCACAATGGCAACTAAAAAAACTGTATTTGCATGATGCTGCATCCACACCACTAGGTGTCAGTAGAAATCAAAGACCACTATCATATCCGCCAGCACACCATAAATGAAAAATTAGCGACTCATCATTGAGACTCATTTTCTCACTTGCTTGGGAATGAGAATAAAACCACTGTGCGATCATGAAATACGACTGCAGGTGCGTTCCAACTGCCATGTCTATTTAGCCTTCGTTTCTGCATATCTGTGTGCATGCCACTGACATGTCCTCGTAGTGGCAAGAGGAGACGGTGGTGCCCTTTATGATATGAAGCGCAGGGAAAAGGTTATTCGCCAGAGGTTGATATGTGTCAATCACCCTTTAGAGGCTGTTTGCTGTCACTGCCTCCGTCACCGCACACACTCTGAAAATGCTCCAAATATCAGGTGAGAGGAGAGAGAGCTGGCAGAAAAGAGATTGCCTGACCTTATTGTTTGCCTTCGTCTCCTCTTTGTTCTTCACAAATAAAGGTTTTTAATAAACTGAAAAGGTCCTCCGCCACAGCCTGGGGAGCCAATGAAAGGGAGCACTGAGGTACGGCACAATGTGGCAGCACAGAAAGAAGCAGCTCATCAGAAAATAACAAAGGTGCAAGTTAAAGATAAGGCTGCTGTCAGAGATTAATCCCACCAGCCTTGATTGTTTTCTTTAATACCGGCCCTGCTACTGCAAGCGATAAGTTTGCTGAGTAATTTAGTTTTTCCCTATTTTTTATTTTTTTTTGCTAGAATAGGAGGCAGCGGAGAAGGATAGGACAGGAAAAAATATTCAGGTGTGCCCAGTAATTGATTTTCTCTTTTTCCTCCCTCTCTCTCCCTCTTACTTTCCACCAAATAAAATGAAAGCCAAAAGTGCTTTCGTTCCACTTTCTTTTAGTCTTTTTTTCCGCCCCTCACTTTCTCCACAGATTAATAAACTTGCTTTATTCAAACCATTAAAGGATAAAGAGACTGGCTTGCAAGGCATTTTTTGCGGGGGATTTTTTTTTAAAGCAAACTGAAAGCAGACCACTGTCAGATGATATGACAAGCCTGAGGTGATTTTAGGTAAAGGATAAAAGACTATCTCTTTGTGATGAACGTAGCTCAGGTGGTGTTAATTAATTACAGTATTGATGAAAAGAGAAGAAACTGAGATGATAAATTTGCCTTATGTCTGACTGAATAACTCAAAAAGCTCTGCTTTGAATTAAAAAAAAAAAGATTGAGTTAGCAGAATATCAACATTTTTAGCAATAAAAAGGTCATGCTTATATATTGTCAGCTCTCCAGGTTTTCATATTTACTCTTATTACACAGCGTTTTGGAAAACTTCATTCTGATTTGCCATTTGTGAAATTCAGCCTTCATGTTTGGGACCTAAAAAAAATTAATACTTTTTTCCAGCAAGGATGAATTAAAGATCAAAAGTGACAGTAAAGACTTTTACTATGTTTCAAAAGATGTGTATTACAAATAAATGTTTCAAAGAATCCTAAAAAAACTTATCATATTTTCCATAAAAATATTAAGCAGCACAATTGTTTTCAAGATTGATAATAATAAGAAATGTTTTTTGAGCAGCAAACCTGAATATTATAATGATTTCTGTAGAATCATGTGACACTGAACAATAAAGACTAGAATAATAATGGATGCTAAAAAATAAATATTGAAAACAGATGAATTTAAATGGCAACAATACTTTATATTACTGTTTTTACTGCAAATAAATGCAGCCTTGGTGAGCAGAGACTTCAGTATTAATATTAATTTTAAAATATTTTTGCAGTGTTGCTAGTCCAATTGTTTTGTACATTGTATTTGTTCAATTTTGTTAGCTAACCCTAGTGAAAAATAAATGCTTAAATGTATTTGAAATACATTTATTTCATAAGTATACTACAAATACATTTTCATATTTATGAACGGAATAAAATACACTGCAATTAGTATACTACACTGGTATACTTAAAGTCTGCTAAATTGGAACAACTAATTTAGCAATTAATGCATTTTAATTGTGCGAAAGTAGTGCTGAAGTCCAATTAAAGATATTCTTAGTATTTGATTGTGCGAATGTGGAACTATTGCAAGTATACTTCAGGTAGCCTACACTTTAAATATCTTGCATTTAAAGATGGATATTATTCAAAGATCATACAATCCTCATCAAAATAGACATTAAAACACATTTTAGACTTGTTTAGTTTAATTGTAATTTTTATATCAGAAAGTCTCGAGTTATCTGTCAGTAAATATGTTGATAGATTTGAACTATGAAATAAATGTATATTAAATATATTACTTTTTTACTATAGGAAACTTTAATACACAGTTTTGAAATAATTTCAGCTCATCTATACGTCCTATCTATATGTCCATGTATTTATTTATTTATCAGATTTAATTAGCAAAAATGACCGGCAGACTGTACATTATTATGATAGATTGCCTCTCTCATATAACAGAGAATCTAGAATCATCATATCTAGAATTCTAGAATTCTGAGCACATAAAACTGCCTGACAATCGCAGAGCTCAAGCTGAGCTGTGTCTGTGTTTGTTCAGTCTAGCGGAGTGGTGGTCTCGCTAATGGACATCCGTCTTAGTGACAACTGCCATCCAAATGAGCACTGCCAGATCTAGACATGCATTGACATAATCAGCCGCAGGGTGAAGTGAACTCTGGGAAACCGGCAGGCACGGGGCCCTGAGTGCATCTTTCATTTCTCATGCCATCTCTTCAGCGACACGCATCTTCTCATAAATTCTTGCTCTGTTCACAATGCATCAGTGAATCTGCTTATTAATATATACAGCCTTCTTTTATCTCTCTATCTCTGTTTCTCTCTCTTTCTCTGCTGCCTTCCCAGTGTCTCCAAGGCTCTCCTGAAGATGGACTCACTCCAGGGTTGTTTTTCCAATTACAGAGCTCCCTCTGCAATGAAGGTCATCACAATTAGAGCACCATTTAGCTTCTCCCAGTCAAAAGCACAGAATAGCGGATGCGACTGTGTCGAGTGACCGCTGGATTGTCATTGCAGCCCACTCGAGTGGCTCTTTCATGGCTGCAGGCAAATGCATTAGAAGAAATCTGAAGATTAGCTGTGGGCGAACTGAAAAGACATCTTGGAAAGAGAAAAAGCTTTCAAAATCAATATAGCATCTATTATGCACTCAGCAGCGGGTTGTATAGTCTTGTATGGCAGTGCTGATGGAAAATGGAGGGAACTGTGTAGAGTCTACTGTATATTACATTTCTCTATATTATCACCATTACAGATAAACTCTAAATGGATGTACTCAGAACTATATAAAGAGGTGAGGGCACAATCTTCTCTTCTAATTTTCTGCAGCATGATGGAAACATGCATATTAAAAAAATCATAGAAAAAGACTTCTATATTATTTTTGACCGTGAATGTTCATCAAAGAGTGTACTGTTTGCATTGTCTTTGTCATTGTCACCCATATAGCCTATTCCTTTGTCCCTCTGTGTGTGTATTAAGTCCTTTGTGTAGTGTTTGCATTTATTTTTATTCACATAACTGTGTTGCGGAGAAAATGAAAAAATCAAAAATCACTGATCCTCATATCCTTATTTCCTGTAGCATATTTACCGAGCCTCTGCGCTGACAAAACACAATGTGTCATTGCCCACACACATAAACTCAGAGCTGTGCAATCAGTGGAATAGAAAGAATTTTCCGTGTGGAACGTCTAACAATAGCCATTTAGTTTTGTGCAACATATGAAACAACGTTGCTGTAAATTGTTCATTTTCAACAGGTTAAGAGAGATGAGCTGGTGGCCATGCCCACCACCACCATGACCCTTCTCTGTTGGCTCTCTTCATTTCCCATGAGCCCCAGTTAAAAATGACCTTCCATGCCTCTCCCCTCTGCTCCAAACCTCCTCGAAGAATAATAAGGGCGCCAGACACATTAATTAGATGCTCTATTTAGATAAATGTCTGCGAGCGAACGTGAGGTAGTTATTAATATTTCATATTAAAATAATTAAATTCAATTTTTCATTCGAGCGAAATAGAACATCTACTTTAGAGTGCATTGCTTTCTCTTCTTACCTCCTTCCTGTGCGTGCATTTTTATTAAAGCCTTTTTTCTTTCGCACACATTTTCCTGCTCTTGTACTTGCAATGTTCCCTCTGCAACACTGATTGGGTCAAAGTGCCACATAGAGGGAAGGTACAGGAAATGACTGTTAATTAAAGAGCTGACAGCTCGCATGTCGCTTGCTGCGTATGTGAATGGAAGTGTGCTTGCATGTGCGACATTGTGAATGTGTGTGTGTCTGAACCCAAATACATGGACCATCTTTGATCAAATAGCTACATCTGTCAAAAGACATTCTTTTGCGATGGTACTTTGCGCAATTGTTTCAATAAAATTCTAATTTAGCGCTATATTTCCCTCATCTCTGGTTTACGTCCCTTTTCCCATCCTGCAGAGTCTCATCTCATCTTCCACAGCATCGCATTGTAGAGCACTTTTGTGCCCCTGATCTCTTCGAGGTTCAAATCCATCAGCAAAAATCTTAAATGCTTCCATTGTCTCTTGTGTGGGAGGTCAGTTCTCTGTTTCACCTGACCAGAAAGGGCTAAATGGTTGCCAGGGAGACTGGAGATCATTTGTGCGTATGTGTGTGTATGTGTGTGTATGCGTACGCACTTGTGTCTGTGTTCCTTATGTGTGTGTGGCGCTTCTAATGCTTCTATCAGCCTT
>NW_015539822.1:242186-267861 GCF_001515605.1 Sinocyclocheilus anshuiensis | reverse complement strand
GTGTGTGTGTGTGTGTGTGTGTGTGTGTGTGTGTGTGTGTGTGTGTACGCACTTGTGTCTGTGTTCCTTATGTGTGTGTAGCGCTTCTAATGCTTCTATCAGCCTTTAGTCATGCTGGTGTTATTTGGAGCAATAACACCAAGCCTGACAGTTTGTCTCTCTTCTATCCGTTACTCAATAGCATAAAAGGCAACCCTGACCTTTAAAAGAGAGAACTAATAGTTGAATGAAAGAAAGCCAGGAAGTATGAGCAGTGAGAGCGGACTCCTGTGGGGGGGAAAAAAGCCATTCTGACACAGGAAGTACAATAGATGTAGAGCTGCAGCAATTACAGAGGTGTCGCAGAGTGTTACACAGAGTGGAGTGCATAGAATAAATTCATTACTGCTGCAATAAATGGAGCAGAACACCTATACACTGAGACGCAAGAGCACTGACTCTAATAGTTACTATGAAAAATGCACACCAAAAAAATACTGTTAAAAAATGCATACATGTAGTTTTTTATGAAATGTGCACATATTCAGTGTGTATGTGAGCAAAATTTGGTCAATTTATTTGAATTCAACTTTAAATATGCATGGGGTCCAAAAACCTGAGACTAATTGTATGAGATATGCATTAATTTCATAAATAATTTAATTAATTTAACAAAAAAAAATAAACAATAAAAAATAACAAAGTTAAAATTAAACATTTCATGAATGTCACGTGCTTATTATCAGTGACTTTTAAGTGCAGTTTATAAACCCTTGCAGAATTTTTACAAATATAAGGGATAAAAGATATTATGTTTTATAATTTAGTACTGCCCTTCAGAAGCTACATAAGATATTTACATATAAGGCAAAATAATTACAATTCTCCTGTTCAAAAATGTAAACCCGCTTGTTTCTTAATACAGTGTTTTGTCACCTTAAGCATCATTGAATGTTTTACCTTTTTTTGAGTCCCTCAGTTTTCCTAAGTGTGAATAGCTGGATCTCAATATCATACAGCCATAGTTGGGATGAGCTCAAATCTGCAGAAGATGCGTAAAAATCAAAGAATGTGCAGGATTCGTTTTTTGATGAAAAGTCAATCGTTTCACTACTCACTTGTGCACTATTATCACAAGACATACAAATAATGATCATCATCGAAGCCACACACCATAATAAGAACCACTTTTGAGATTTTGAACAGGTTCATTTCAACATAAATATGTAAGTATCCTCAAGTTATATTCATAACATGATCAGTGCAGTATTAAATTAAGAAAATGCTATTTTTATGAACCCTCTTTATTATTTTTTTAATGATAAACATCTTTCAGATTCCAAAGGAACTTTGCAAACTTATGCACTTAATTTCTAATTAATTTTACAGTTTATTTCCAGTATATATTATGCTTATTTCCAGGTTTAAACTGCATTTTAAATCTCACATTTTTGTGTGGTCTCAGACATTCGAACCCACTCCATTTTTTTTTTAAAGATATCAAGAACGATGATTAAAAGCAAAAGCTTTTTAACCACACAACTAATTTATACAGTGATCATTTTTCTGCTACAGCAAACACCTGCAAACTGTGAAAGCACACCATTGTGGACCTACAGTTCGCTAAAGCTGAAATCTCCAATCTAAAATAACTTTTGGCCTTTCGGTCTCCATAGCATCTTTTCAACAAGATTAACGTTAAATAATGTGCATTAGTTCATGAGTGTGCAGTTTCTGTTGACTAAAAGGCTGGTTGATGATTAAGCAGATATGGGGAGTATTTAGCATGTTATTCTCCCCCTGCTCTCTTTTGGACTCTTCCTTGGCTCTGTGCCTAGTGAGTGTAATTTGGATGAGTACTGCTCGCTTGCCTTTGGGCTCATTAACAACAATATAAACAGTAATTACAGTGATCGCCTAATTAATTCATTGAAAAACGGGCGAAAAAAGGAAAGCACTGAATGGTTAAGATGCAAGCGCAAATCTTTTGCCTAGATAACAATTTTATGGCAACATTGTTGACATAATTAGCAATTTCACGTGCCACAATACAACTTCAATAATTACAACACTTTTTTCTAGAATTCATTTATATGCATTCTCCTCTTATTGTTTGTAGAGATTTCCACAGTGCCCATCATTTGTGCAATTGTCCCTTCTCTGATATTGCTGATAAAATTTACTACTTACAATCTACTTCTTTTGTTCCAGAGCCAACAGTGCATTTCTGTCTGGGCATCAATATGATGAGTCTGCTGTGTGCTTAGTCTGAAACGAGTGAAAAAAATGTTCATGTGACTCTCAGCTCTTCATTATTGGTCTTAATTAGCTTAATTAGTGTAATTACTTAATTGTGGTTAGTTAAAAAATTATAAATACCTACCGGTAAAAGATGAATAGCTTGTAAGAGAAATTAATGAGCTTATATTTCATTAATACAACCTTTACTAATATTTTTCCTTTGAAATTTCATTATTTTTTTCCCCCTTATTTAATAGTATCACCTATATTCCCCTTATGAAACATACTAGGAATATACTGCAAATATTATGCAATATTTTAATTAGTACATTTCCATATATGTGAAAATACTGCTTATATTTTTCAATTTACTGCAATATATGCACAATATATGCATGGACCATGTATGGTAATATATTGATAATTTGATACATATATATATATATATATACGTATATATATAGACACAGTACCCTATATCTACATATTATGAAGAGTATTATTTAATATAAAATCGCATACATTATGATATATAAAGTAACAATATACGGCAATCATTTGTATTATTCAATATAATATTAACACAATATATTATGCTGTATATTTTCAACATACATTAAATAATTCAGTATATTAATTGTTAAAATATAAGGAGATATATTTTCCTTGCATAAGGGTTACCTACATTGTGTTTATTTTTCACAGCATCTGAAATACAATTATTCTAATATCTTAAATAATATTAGCTTTTGATTACATGGTGAAAGTTGAAAATATATTAAAGACTTGCACGGATAAATTCAGATGATTTTAAGATGAGCAGATTGCTTCTTCAGTAATTAATCTGGAATCTAGATAAACTGTGACAATAAGCTTCTCAGCTGTTGATCTGCGACTGTTTTAAGCATTGTTTTTAACGCCCTAACAATGTAAGAGCAAGATATTTTAGTGACAGACACTGATCATTGATCAGCAGTGAAAGCAGACAGGCAGAAAGCATGAATGAGCTCCTGGGCCACATGGAAACCAGGCTGTAGTGGTGCCAGCTGACTGGTCGCCAGCAATGGAAACTTCCCACAATTAACACAAATTACTGACAGTCTGCCAGCTATCAGCGCCTGGCATCAGCCTCGGGCCTGGCAGCCATGCAGAAATAGGAGGTGGGATCATATACAACAACGATAATGTGTGCTTCTGTGTGTTCATCCATTATCACCAGTGTCACTGCCAATATGTGTCTCATGTCTCTGCATGTCATTTCTACGTGGCACGAGAGCGGTGTGTGTGTGTGTGTGTGTGTGTGTGTGTGTGTGTGTTTATAAAAATAACTCATGAAGCATTTGTTTGTTAAGGTTAATCAATCTCTAATGTAAGTTTTTTGTATAATTTAAACAAGCCCATCTTCAAAAGGCAAATCTAAGAGTGTATTACCCTGAAGTCCACATGCATTTCAGATCTGTGTGGTAGGTTGTAGAAAGTGTTATTTATCTTCTCTTGCCACTGTTATCTACTTATCATTCATATTGTCCAAATCCATAGTCGGTAAAAAGAAAAAAGGAATGTGATGTGGCACAAGGGTTTAAAATGACATATTTCCCATTCTGGTTAATTGCACATAGAAAAACACAGAACAAGCACAGACTGCTGCAGATTTCAACTGTTAGATTAGAGTTATAGCGCCATCTAATGTTATAAAGAGGACAACACATTTCTAGCACCTTGAGGCATTTCACAACACTGTGAAAGTTTGGGATGTACCTTCCATGCCAAAATTAACAAAAACAATATTTTGAAAAACTACAACTACACTGTCAGAAAAAAAGTACAAAACCTATTATAGTATAGTGCCTATTATAGTCCCTGGTACTATATAGCAATAATATATGTACTTTTAAGTTACTAAGTTACTGTACCATTCAAAAAGGTACAACGATGTACCTTTCCGCTTTTGTACCTTAGGGTACAGTGCCAGTGACAGCTTTGTACCTTTTTCTGACTACAGAAAGAGTACTATATAACTAACTAAATACATTTCATGAATGACATCCCAGGGCTTGCAAGACAGCAACTTAGTAATAGAGTATATAAATAACCAAAGTTGTAAATCTAAATAAACATCCGTGGAATCTAGTGTAGCGTTAAGTGGTTCAGGCTGAATTGCAGAAATTTGTGGAGAAAAATAAAATTAAATAAAACGCCCATCTTTTAAGCAATGTAATTAAGATTTGTATGGTCAATACAGCTTATTGTTATAGTGAGGTAAATGTTGGAACACAACCTTATGGGGCACTTTTTTCTGATTATTTTTTGAGGGTCTGTTTATTTTTGCAAGCTAATGTATGTATAGACACTTACTCTAAAGGCAGGAGCCAACACTATTAGCAGTTCTATAATTGATCAAAAGTTTATAATAAAAGTGCTTTTACAAGAAATCTAGAATTTCTTTTAGCTTTTTTTCTAGAAATATATATTTTCCTTTAAATCATTTTAGTGATTGCAATGCAATTGTTTGCAATGTAATGCAAACTTTCTGTGTTGCTAAAGTATACCCTTACGAAAAAGAAGTTTATTCAAGTGTGCTATTAGTATACTTCTTTTAAACTAAAAATAGGAAAGTATACTTTTAGTCTATTTTTTATGTACTTCTCAGAAATATACTTAAAATGACATTTAAGTATACTTGACTTATACTTAGAAAAAGTCTAAATATATTTGAGCTATACTTGTGTTCCTAGAATCCGTGTTTTCATTGTTATACTGTAGGGGGCGCTAGTACACATCTTCTGTACAGAATTTCCAAAAAAACACAAGTGAAGAAGAAACCGAAACAACAGATGCTTCCACATGTAATCTAACACGATCATCAGACATAAAACAGCATCAAAACTGTGCAACGTTATGGAATAACATGTCGACCCATGAAGAGGTAATAATAACTGTCAAGCTTTGGGGTGTTGATCGACTCTATCTACGTTTTGATTATCATTCTGAATCCAATTCATAGTCTTTTTTCAGCTTTTTGTTCAAAATGTTGTTTCTTTTTTTATTTTTTATTTATGAAACTTATCCACATTCAAGTGTTTAAAAAAAGAATGCATGAAGCTAGAATAAAATGTTTTTGTTTACAAGCAGATACCCTGTTCTTTTGATGTTTTGTATGTTCAGATATTCATGTAACAAAATATATACAAATGAATCCCTAAATAGGGACATAATAGTATACTTAAAGTATGATGTAAAGTTCACTTAAAGAAAACTTACGAGTATACTTGCAGTATAAAACTACTAAACTAGTAGTTTACTAAGAATATACTTCAAAGTGTACTAAAAATGCAACTACAAGTATTTCATTAGTAAACTATTCATTAGTATTCCTATAAGTTCACTTTTAGTATAGTTGCAGTACAAACTAAACATTTTGATGTAAACTAGTTGTGTACTCAAAGTTTACTACTGTTATACTTAAAGTATACTTAAAAGTATACTTTTATATACTAAAAAGTGGGCCAATTTAGTCCCAAGGAGTATTGAAATAGTACACTTACAAGTATACTACTAGTACACTGAAATTTGTATACTTACTACATAAAGTATACTTAAAAATATACTTGAACTTTACTTAAGTATACTTACTAAAATAAACTTGAAGTATACTACTTTTTGGTAAGGGATAGGCTACACAACAGAACGTTAAAATGATGGCTCCTACAATATCCCCAAATAAATGAACAAATAAAAAGTGATACTGCTTTCCAAGAGCAAAATGAAAGGAATAACTGAAAAGTAAAGTCCTGTCACCAAACCCATGTGACTTTTTTTTAGTCAGTCAAACTCAACAGGCTGATGAGAGGAAGGTAAACAGTTCAACTCTACCATACTACATAACAATACTCCATATGATTCGTGTGCGATATTCCAATTTTTTTAAGTCATTTGATTGCTTTTTGTGCAAAACAAACCGAACTTTAAGACGTTATTCAATCAAAATATTGCCATCCCCGCTTTCCATTCTAGCGCGCATGCGAGAAACATCAAAAGGAGGAGGACCTTTCTAGTTTTTCTGTCGTTTTTCATTTAATATCTTTTGTATCCTATATTTTGTATTATAATCTAAATACCATTATGAGTAAAAAATTAAAATTTGCCTTTCGATTATATTTTTACTCGTTATGATATAAATACTACATGGAGGTGCTGTTCTTTGTTGTTACTGTAACACCACTAGATGTCAGTAAATTCATAGATTTCATAATATTTCTCAACGTTTCACGTTTGACTCTTGCTGTTGAGTAGAATGTATATATTTTAAATACAACGTATGCATCAAACGTGAAATCAAACGGCGTCTTCTTATAAACTGCATATTTCATTTTTGTTGTTGTATTAGATACTACCCTATAAGTAAATTCCAACACTTGGAAGTAATAACAACTAATATTAAGACTTGTTATAGAAATCTAAAAACGCATTTGAAAACAATACATCCGCGAAGATGCAGCCATATTCTCTGAAATATACAACAAAAATAAATGCGTATAAATACTGATTAAGAATCATATCCACAGGCTTGATACTCCTCTCTGAGCTGCAGCCAAGAGGAAGGCGTGCCGCGCAGATGACGTCATCCGACATGTCTCGTGCCACATTCCCCAAACTGCGCGAGGGCAGTGAGAGAGAGACCGTTCTCGGTTTAATTTCTCCACAGTTCTCGTTTTGTTCTCTGCCGCTGCATAGGACCCTACAGCTGGTTTTGTTTCTTGGCTTCCTCCAGTCGTCTGCAGAAAGTGTGTTACTGTGAGTATAGTTTTCTTGTTTTCCTAAACTTTTCTTCAAGTTTGCTGCTGTTTGTCGTCGTTCTTTCTTTGAGCTCTGTGTTTGTTTTGTTGTTCAGCTCATGACTGTTTCTTGTCTGTGATAAACAACGTAAAACCATCTAAAGAGGATGGCGAACAACTGAGTTTCTTCGCGTTAATAGCCGATAACGTCGTGTGGTTTCTTAACACAATTCGTTGTTTTTACGCTGACATAACGTGTGTTTTAGCCTGTTAGCTTGATAGTAGGAAGTCTCCTTAAACCTCAGCTTGTGAATGTAGGTCTTCTGAACGCTAAACTAAGCTCGTTATACTCATTTAAACTGCTCTTCCAGCTCCTGACACAAACATTTTGAAGGGCTCCTGTAGAAAGATTTGTGTCAAGTATTACCGTTAGCTACTAACAAGAACAGATGGTCAGATGAGCGTTTTGACGAATTGTTAGATTTACTGCCACACATGAACTCTGAAATGACAGTTTCTCATGTGAACTTTTTCACTTGAATGGTCTGCTGAAGTTTGCTTATTAAATGCCTGTTGTAGATGTTGATACATTATTAGTGATGTTTCTCTTGATTGTGTCTTGAAATTTCTCCAGTGTTATCATTGAGGATAGATCTCAGATGGATGTCATTCATGCTTTACAATGGCATCCTTCAGAGCGTGTGAGGTTTTGACACTGAAATGGCTTTTAAGCATCTTTAAATATCTCTCAAGTGTCATGAACCGAAAGAGCCAATGTTTTTGTCTTTGTTTGAGATTGCCAAGGATGCTGCTTAAAAGCAGTTTTGATTATGAAAAACCTTCTGATCAGACACAGGGCAACTTTTTGAGCAATTTTGACTGGCAACTTTTTTTGAGAAATATTTCTGGGGCACTTTCCCACTGAAAATGGGTAACACATTTCTTTCTGGATATTTTAGATCGGTCGTGCGCCCTGTGTCTCACCTGGTTGCCCGCTGACTGCAACATTAACCAAAGTTGCCCGGCAACATTGCTCAAAAAGTTGCCGCGTGTATCATCAGCCTTAGAGGTACTGTATGTGAAACCTGTTATGTTCATTCAAGAAGTCTTCTTGAAATAGGCATGTTGTCATACTGAATAGGAATAGCATGAATGCTTCATTTTGAAATTGTTCGATTTAATGCATGTGTGTTTTTTCTACCGGTGTTTGAAGAGTTCATCCATGCCTATTACAGTTCCTAAAAAAGATGAAGTCCTTTGGTCTGTGTACTTTGATGACTGCGGTTGAGGAGCCCAGATCTGCCTCCTCCCTCATTTTCCCACTAATGCAGACCAGATGGAAATTAGAGCCACTGATGCAAGCCAAGAGATAGCAACCGTGTGTTCCCATGCCAATGAAAGAGAGAGAGTTGGCATACAGGATCCAAGCAGGCTGACCATCCTGCTGTCACTTTGTGTGAAGAAGAGCCACTTAGAATAATGCATAATATGTTATGTAGGTGTGGAAACCTCGCAGACATGAAGCTTCACCTTACAGACCGGCATGCATGACAATGCCGATTATGGTCAATGACCTGTAAATGTGTGGTCTCACAAAAACTGACAGCACCAGTATTCCTATTTTATTGTCAAATCAGTCTTAATGAATGGAAAGATATGCTGAAAAATTACTTACCTTCAGGCCATCCATGATGTAGATGAGTTTTTTCATTGGAATGGATTTGGGGAAATATCATCACTTGCTCACCAGTGGATCATCTGCAGTAATTGGGTGCCGTCAGAATGAGAATTCAAACAGCTGATAAAAGTATCACCGTAATCCACACAACTTCATCCCATCAATTATTATCTTGTGAAGTAAAAGTTGTGTGTTTACATAAATCCATCATTAAGGCTTTTTAACTTTAATCTCTAACTTCTGGACGAAATACCAGTCCATAACCCATAATAATTCGTCCCTCGGTCCATCCCCTGTTGTCCTCTCACCTTAAAAGCCACCAACATGTTTGTTTAGAACTGTTTTTACTTGTAAACAATGCTTGATCTATGCACATTTCTCTCCTGATTCAGACAAGACAATTTTTTCACTTGAGAAAGCAATATTATGGATAGAGGACTCATATTTTAGCCAGAAGCAACAGTTTGAAGTTAAACTAATCTATCATTAAGATGTTTTTATTACAAACACAGCTTTTCACTTCACTGGTTGTTAAATGATGGATTGAAGTTGTGTGGATTTGGCCTACTTGTGGATTATTGTGATGCTTTTATCAGCTATTTGAACTACTTATTCTGACGGCACCCATTCACTGCAGAGGATCCATTGGTGAGCAAGTGATGTAATGCTAAATTTCTTCAAATATGTTAAAGGAATAGTTCACCCAAAAAGAAACATTTTCCAAAGTTTCGTTCTTATGTTGAACACAAAAGAAGGTATTTTGAAGAATTCTGAAGAACCAAGCAGTTGTTGGGAAAGAAATACTATGGAAGTCAATGGGGACCATCAACTGTTTGATTACCAGCATTCTTCAAAATATCTTCTTTTCTGTTCACCATAAGAAAAAAACAAATACAGGTTTGGAACGACATGAGGGTGAGTAAATAATGACATCATTTTCATTATGGGGTGAACTATCCCTTTTTAAGTTGAAGAAACATCATCTACATCTTGAGGGTGAGTACATTTTCAGCAAATAAATTTTTTTGAGTGAACTCATTCTATAATATATTGTATTTCATAGCATATGTGTTTGAGGTGTTTATTGAGCCAGGTTCAGTGAACATCAAAGGGCTGATGAAGGTTTGATGGCAGATGTACATACAAAAGCAGCCAGAGCCATAGGTTTTATTTTTTGTAGCTGTTGAACAACATAAGAACAATGAGGGGATGAGTCAAGGTTTCTGTTGCTTAGAAACGAGCACCCACCCAGAAGACACCAACCTCTTTTTTTTTTTTCTTTTTTTTTTTTTTTCAACATTAACCCATTCTTTCAATAAATAGTTTGGTCTTTTTCCACTCTCATTTCCATAATTCAGACCCCAGTTGAGATATCTTGCATAAAACAAATGGCTTCGCTAATGAAAATTCGTCTGTTGTCTTTTTTTTTTTTAAGTCAAGTCACCTTTATTTATATAGCGCTTTTAACAATACAGATTGTCATACAGAAACAACTGTTCAGTCTTACCTGTGAAAGATAATACCCCGAGATCTGTTTTTATTATTGTGCGACGGTTTGTAGATGCCCAAGCTGCAGACGAGTAAGGTATGTTTTCTTCTGTCCCGATATGAGAGTTGCCCGCACCAATATCAGAATCAGAATCAGAATCAGAAGAGCTTTATTACCAAGTATGTTTACACACACAAGGAATTTGACTTGACGACAGGAGCTTCCAGTGTAGAAGAAAGTACAAACATAGTGCAGATATACATGATAGTGCAGGCAGACATACATAGGAATAAGACAGTAGGGATGTAATATAACACTAATATAATAAAAAAAAATGTCAGGGCTCTATATACAGAAATAGAAGTATAAGAAAAAATCTAATTGTTTAGATAAATATACAGATATGTTTATTAGTGTGCAGATATACTGTATGTTATTTACAAAGTGTGCAGTTTAATATAAATATAACTATTTTAGTTGTGATGGACAATGTATAATTATGAAAGATTAATTGTTCAGACTGAATATACCCTGTGGGAAAAAACTGTTCTTGTGCCTGGCTGTTCTGGTGGTCAGTGCTCTGTAGCGCCGACCAGAAGGCAACAGTTCGAAGATTGAGTGGGCTGGGTGTGAGGGGTCCAAGGTGATTTTTTTAGCCCTTTTCTTCACTCTGGAGATATAAAGATCTTGGAGGCTGGGCAGAGGGGCACCGGTAATCCTCTCCGCAGTCCTGACTGTCTATTTGCCAGTTCACTAGGATCTAGTTGTGGTTTCTTAATAAGAGGCTTAATAACCGCCAGCTTGAAGCTTTTAGGTGAAGAGTTCCCTGGACGGCAGCTAAGGAAAGCAGCCTGGTCAGCTGGTCAAGCCTGTTGATTTCTTCTGGCACTAGGTGAGGCTCTCTGTTTCTTTAAGAATAGCTTTCATGATAAATCTATCTGTAAATCTATTACAGAACATTTGGTGGGTTTTGTTTTAACCAGAAAAGGCCTTGCAGTCTGTGGTCGTCATCAAAACAGGAAGGAAGTGACCTTGAGGTTTATGTTGTTGAATTACTTAAATGGTTGCATTTGTTTTTGGTTAGTAATGACTCTTTCAAGAACACAACTTAAAACTCTCTATAAGCTGCTGTTGCCTAGTTACAGAGAGGAAATAAAAGCCCACATTTGTCACTTAAATCAGTACATTTCTAGCATGGTGACTGCCTATTGAGAGCAATGAAATGATAGGTTATGTGAGGCTGTATTCATTTGATATAAGAGCAAGACATAACCAAGATCTTCTCAATAACATCCAAACAGATTTAGGCTGACAAAAATTTGTTGTTATGAAATTGTGAATAGTGGACAATTAATGGCCAATCCTGACTCTCTCATTTCATGTTCTCTCAATTGAAGATCAGGTGACTTTCACAGGAATTTTCTTCTGAAAACCACTGTGTCGCTGCCCAAATCATGTTGCTATGCCTGAATGAATACGCCTACTGGATCTCATATCCGTAATCATAAATTGCCTGGAGAGCTTGAAGTCTCACGTCTGCTGTATTTTCACTGGCTGCATGGCTGTACTCCGTTTACATCCTTCTTTTTCCCCAATACCCTGCATTAGAGTCTCAGAACATGTGCTTTGGGGGACTTTTTCCCGGCTTTTAACATATGCCATCCTCTAGGTCAGTGGTCCTCAACTGCTCTGCACATTTTGTATGTTTCTCTTATCTGACACTCAGTTCAGTTCATGGATCGCTCTCATAACGAGCTGATGTTCTGAATCAGGTGTGTTAAATAAGGGAGACATACAAAATGTGCAGAGCAGTGGGTCCCAAGGACGGGAGTTGAGAACCACTGCTCTAGGTAAAAAAAATAAACTGAACTTTTGTGATGTAAAGAAGTTTTAAAAAAGGTTTGGCAGAATAATGAGATGTAAATAACAATGACAAGTGTAACATGCGTGAAAACTCCACACATCTACCAGAGCTTCTCTACTTAATCAGTTATCTTTAAAAAATAAAAATAGATAAATAAATAAAACAACATTACATTACTGTGTATTCAGCAGGCAAATTCATTCTCAAGTGAGATGTTATGGAAATGTTTGATGCGTAAGCCTAAAACATGGTGGAATCCAAACAAAATCCATGTGTGCAAAACACTCATTATTATTAATGTATACTGTAACATTTACATTTTATGTATGTTTTTGCTATTAAAATCCACAAAATTCAGTGGAAAATAATATCTCTGCAAAACAGAGTTCTTCGACTGATCATTAAAAATCACTCTTGACATGATAAATGTGTTTATGTATTTGTTTTACAGATACATTGCTCATAGTAAAAACGCAGTGAAAATAGTGCTCTATCAAGAGGTATTTTGCAATTTGTATTCTAAGATGAGAAATGGCTTGCAGCATTCTATAAATAATCTTAAACCCAATCTTTTTTTCACTTTATCTCCGGACAGAGGTATTCAAAACTTGGCTCAACTCTATAGCTGATCTCATTTAACTCAGTGGTCGTGTTATCGTATTGCTGATCTAGCCCACACAACGTTATCTCTGCCCAGTGGGTTGGTTGAAAAGGTTGTTTCCCTGAGGCAGTGAAACGCTGTTTTCTGTCCATGTTTAAAAGACTTGGCTCAGTCGACAAGCCTCAGGTTATTTCAAACTAAAAATGCAACACCTTTTGTTGCTGCGGGTACTTTATTGTCATAAGTCCTCTATTGTCTGATGATGGCTGAATCCCAGTATTGCACTGATGCCCAGACTAGTGCTAAATGCACTCACTTTGCTTTATATGGTTGACAGAATTTCATGAAGAACTTGCAAGTTGTACGGTAAAATTAATGTCCTATTTTTTTTTTAATTTAATATTGAAACAATTATTTACTTGTTTCAGTCATTGTTATTATTAAAAGTCTTGACATTGATATTTATATTTTAAATAAATATTGATCAAATGCAGCCATGCAAAAGTGGTATTCAAAGCACCATTGTACAGAAAGAATCAAACAGAAATGAAAAAATCTGTTTTTGTTCACCTCAAATATGTGGAAAATATTTGCTCAAGACCTATTCCGAACACCTGTCCTTTTCTATGTGGGTCAGGTTTAATAGGCATGACAACAACCTGCGGTAACCTGATGTTTTGTTTGTGGAAAAAATTTGCAGATTAATTTTTGCATGTTGTTTTTGAAGAGCACGTTCTACGTCTATGTCTGTGAGAGCAAATGTATACTGGACCCAAATGAGCCCCTGGATCGATGACATGAACTCCCAGTCATCATGGTCACGTGTCATCAAGGCCTCAGTGATACTGACGCAAGTTTGTGTGAGTGATTCTTACCTAATGTTAAGCTGTAAAACCAGAACATCATTTTACAAACACCTGCTGACTTTAGTACCTCATAAATTTAATTCCTCTAAATCAGGGGTGTCAAACTCAGTTCTTGGAGGGCCACAGTCCTGCTGAGTTTAGCTGAAACACACCTACCTTCAGTTTTCAGGTAATTGGAGACCTTGATTAGCTGGTTCATGTGTGTTTAATTGGAGTTGTAACTAAGCTCTGCATGGCTATGGCCCTCCAGAAACTAAGTTTGACGTCCCTGCTCTAAATCATTGGGGGTCCTACGAGTATGTGACTAGAATGCTCATGAAAAAGTTTGCAATTTATCTTGTGAAATCATGCTGCAGTTTTATAGGAACTGTGACTTTACAGACATTTAACCAGTCATGCTGTCTTTGACGTTCTTTTGAGCTGCAGTGCGTTGTGAGCGTGAGAGACCCAAATGGAGAAAACTATTGTAATTGGCTGTGTTTTGTGATTGATTGATCTTGCGTCATGGCCCATTTTTCACGTTTTGTTTGAGCAGACAAATTGCCTGGCGCTGGAATCTGGCCTCGTCGTGCCTGGTTAGGACACGGTTATTAGTCCTTCGGTTTCCATTAGTCCAGTCATCTCCGTTATTACATAATCATCAGGGTATTTGTTTGAGGAAAATCTGTGGCTATCGATGCAGACGTTCTGTCTCACTGAGGATGTTCACATGAATTATGCTCCGAGCCACATCCCCATTCTCACATTCAAATGTCACCTCACACCAACTGTGTGGAATCAATGAAAACTCAAATTCAACGTGACCAAGTGTTTTTGGTAGGGCTGGGCAAAAAATCGAATGTGATTGTAGGAGCCATTTATAGGTTTTGTCATATTGTTTTATGTTTTTCCTTCTTACTTGCATGTTTTCTGGAGTTTGTGTGCGCCCTCTACAGGACAAACCATAAGATAAAGCCACAGGTGTCTAATGAGATAGCGTGGTCTACTGGGAGCACACGCTCTTTAGACCTTCTTTCTCCCTTTCAATGTTTTCTGGTGCTCTTATAGTTTGCAGCTTGAATTATTTTGTATTTTACTTTCAATGTTAAGTTGCATCAGTTTATTTTTTGTAACATGCAAGATTAATAAATCAACTGTGATCTACTTCATTTTCTTGGATTTTAATGGATAAAAGAGCAAACAAAGAGGTGTCTAAAATTTCCCCGGCAGACCCAAGAAGTGAACTTTTAAAGCAAGTAAGGGTCACTACATAAGTCTAAAGACCTGGCTTTGAAATCGTTTGGATTATTTGAGTGCAACATGGAGTAACTGACGTGTACAAACCAAGACTCGCTTTGAAATCACTTGGATTTGGATCATTTAAGCGCAACAAGGAGCCAGCGGGTGATCGCGGACAAAGCAAGGTGGTATGTAAAGTTTAAAACATTTTGTGAAAACAAGTTTGTGGAAACAGGAAAAGGTCAGAAGATGTTTAAGCATGAGTATGCCGCAAGATTGACTTTGCAAATGCATGAATTTTCAGTGTTGAACCCGCAACCTTGCTATCAGTTTGCAAAATAAAGAACTTTTAATTGATTAGATAAATATGACTGAAGAGTCAATTGAGCCAGAAGTTCTTGAGCGTCAGGAAACTCATGATGATTCTCTGAAAGACATGGAGGAAACAATATATCAGTTGCGGGCGAACAGGAAAATAAGATTGGCGTTGTTAACACGCCAAATGAACATTGTTAAAGGATTGTTGGAAGATGATTTAAATGTTGTTGAAGTCAGACAAAGCATGGTCAAATACAGGAAATTACTGGATGAATTTAAAGATGCTCATAAGTCTATCCAACATCTTTTAAGTGAGGAAGAGCGTAGAATGGATCTTGAGAAGTGGTTCCAACCTAAAATGGACGCAATTCAAGATTTTATGTCATGTGTGACTACCTGGTCGTCTAGTACCGCAGTTATAAAAGATGCTGATGTTGAGGTTGATGCTCCTGCTGACAATGTTTCCATAGTATCTTTCAGGTCAAAAGAGTCTACATGGAGCTCACGCAGTTCACGGAGCTCGCACAGTTCTCGGAGTTCACACGGTTCACACTTGTCAGCACTGATTGAAGCAGAGGCGGAACATGCTGCTCTAAAGGCCCGTTATGCTGCATTAAAAGAGAAACATGCACTAGAGGAAAAGGAGCAGAAGCTAAACCTGAAGAAGGAGCAAATAAGACAACAAAAAGAAACATTGGAAATGGAATCTGACTTGGCAGCTACCACTGCTAGAATTAACGTCTTGAAAGAAGTAGAAAAACCAGTAAGTTCAGTAGATGCAATGAATGAATATATTGATAAAGAACAAGATGCATTGGAGTTGAAAAAATCTCTGATGGTACCAGGTGACTCAGTTAAAGGTGTCAGTCCTAAAGAGCCGCATTCCGCATTTCGAGACCAAAAGGAAAGCAAACCTCCTCTGAAACATCCCAAAGCAAGGACAGTCACTTGGAAGCAGGTTCACTTGTATCTGCACAGGCGGAGACGCATACTGCCTTTAGAGAGGAGCGGCAACATCTTGAACCAGTATCCAGCGCTGTTAAACTACCAAGACCTGATGTGCGACACTACCCGGTGCAATATCAGACTCATGCACCCAGCCACCCAAGCACCCAGTTCAAGGTCTCAGCCAACACCTCAAAGGAATCCAACACCTTCAGCAGACACTGCTTTGTATAGTATTTTACGTAAACAAACTGATATCACGGACAGTCTTGTGAAACAGACATTCTTGTTCTCTTTGCCTCAGAAGGAAGTCAAAGTTTTTGAGGGAGAGCCGCTGGAGTTTAGAGCATTCATTAGATCTTTTGAGGACACTATTGAGAGTAAAATTGACAATGATCAAGATAGGCTGTGTTTTTTAGAACAGTTTACCAGAGGGCAGCCTAAAGAATTGATCAAAACTTGCCTTCACGTGAATCCTGTCAGGGGATATCAGCAAGCCAAAAAACTCCTCAAAGAACATTTTGGTAATGTGTTTAAAATCTCTAATGCATATATAGAAAAGGCCCTGTCTTGGCCATCCATTAAGCCAGAGGATCCAAAAGGACTGCAAGCTTTCGCACTATACCTGAGAGGGTGTTGTAATGTTATGGAAGAGATGGCATTTATGGAGGAACTTGATCTTGCCTCTAATCTTCGATCACTGACCATTAACCCTCTGGGGTCCGAGGGTGTTTTGGGGCCTGGAAAAGTTTTGACATGCCCTGACATTTGTGCTTTTTTCAGTTGCTTACAAACATTTGAATGTCTAAAGTTTAATAACACTGTAATCAGCACAAACTGGTTATTTTCGCTGTTATCATTCAAATCTGCAAGGGGTGCCGCCGGCGGAACCCTCGACCCCAGGAGGTTAAATTGCCATTCAAACTCAGAGAAAGATGGCGCATTGAGGGTTCGGAGCGCCATGAAAGAGGACACAGCAAGGTGAGATTCTGTGACCTAGTCAAGTTTATTGAGAAGCAAGTTAATATATTAACTGACCCCATATTTGGAAATATAATTGATCAAACTATTCAAAATGCCGCTAAATCTGCAGTCAAAACCGGCAAGCCAAAGTCTTCTAGCAGCAGTTTTGCCACCAGTGTGTCTATGGAAAAGCCACAAATTCCAAATATGCTAACCATTTGCCTTTTCTGTACAAAGGAACATTTGCTAGATGTCTGTCCTCAGTTTAAAAGAAAGATGCACAAAGATAAGATCCAGTTTATAAAGGAAAAGGGGATATGCTTTGGATGTCTAGTTCAAGGACACATGAGTAAAACCTGTAATAAGTGTCAAACCTGTAAAGTCTGCAGTCAAAAACACCCAACAGTACTCCACATAGGAAAAGTGGAAAATAGGACAACTATTGGAGTACCTCATCCTAATCATGACAAGCCATCAGTTTCCTCCCATGCTTGTGGCCACATTGGGGCCGGTGAGGAAGAAAGTGTGCTATCAATTGTGCCAGTGAAGATTAAGGCAAACAAAGGAAACAAAATAGTGCAAACATATGCATTTCTGGACCCCGGCAGTTCTGCCACATTTTGCACCTCGGACCTCATGAATCAGCTTGATATGACTGGAAAAAAGACCAACATTCTGTTGCGAACGATGAATCAAGAGAAGACGATGGTCAGTAATGTGGTGTCTGGGTTGGAGGTGAGTGCACTATATGAGAACAACTTCATCGCCCTTCCAGATGTATACACACAAACCTCCATGCCTGTCAATATGCACAACATCCCTACCCAGAGTGAAGTATCCAAATGGCCTTACTTAAAAGGAGTTTTACTTCCCACCATAGAAGCAGATATTGGCCTGCTAATTGGCACTAATGCCTCTAAATTATTAGAACCCTGGGAAATTATCAACAGCCAGGGAGATGGGCCATATGCTGTGAGAACTTTGCTTGGTTGGGTGGTTAACGGCCCATTAAGAGGAGGAGACAATAGATGCACCACAGTCAATGTCAACCGTATATCATTGGTCAATTTGCATGACTTAATGATATCCCAGTACAATACTGAGTTCAATGAGAAAGCATACGATGAGAAAAGGGAGATGTCTAGAGAAGACAAGCAATTCATGAAAATTGTTGATGAGTCTGCCAAAATAGTGGATGGACATTACAGCCTCAAACTTCCCTTCAAAAATCAGCATGTTTCATTGCCCAACAATCGACAAATTGCCGAACAGCGCCTAGAGAGTCTAAAAAGAAATTTCAAAAGAGATCCTGTTTTTCACGAGGAATATAGCAACTTTCTTTCTGAAGTTATTAATAAAGGATTTGCTGAAAGGGTGCCTAGAGAACAACTGCAAGGAAAAGAAGGTAACATTTGGTACATACCCCATCATGGGGTATACCACTTAAAGAAGAAAAAGTTAAGAGTAGTTTTTGACTGTGGAGCATCATTCAGAGGTACTTCTCTTAATTCTGAGTTACTCCAAGGCCCAGACCTCACAAATGGACTCACCGGAGTGCTCATGAGATTCCGCCAGGATTCAATAGGCATAATGGGCGACGTCGAAGCAATGTTCCACCAAGTAAAGGTGGCAGAGGAAAATGTTGACTTCCTAAGGTTTCTGTGGTGGCCAGGAGGTGATGTAAGTCTCACTCCATTAGATTTCCGTATGACCGTTCACATTTTTGGAGCTGTATCATCTTCCAGCTGTGCAAGCTATGCTCTCAGAAGAACTGCTGAGGACAATAGACAACACTTCAGGTCTAAAGTAATTGACACAATTCTGTCTAACTTTTATGTTGCTGACTGTCTGATGTCCGTATCCATGGAGGAAGAAGCAATATTGCTTATCCAGGAAGTAACAGCTGCTTGTGCAAGAGGAGGTTTCCACCTAGCTAAATGGGTAACCAACAGTCGTCTGGCGTTATCTAGCATCCCAGAGTCTGACCGAGCAAAGGAGGTAGGGAAGTTAGATTTGGACAGAGACAAACTTCCAACAGAAAGAGCACTAGGAGTTCAGTGGTACGTGGAAGATGATAATTTCACATTTGATGTCACCAACAAGCCACAGCCACATACCAGAAGAGGTATACTGTCTGCCGTGAGTTCTATCTATGACCCTTTTGGGTTCCTTGCTCCTTTCATCTTACCTGCCAAGCTACAATTACAAGACCTGTGCAGAAGGAATGTCGGATGGGATGAAGAGATACCTCAGTCCTTAAGTGATAAATGGACTGAATGGAAAGATGAGCTTAAGCAAATAACAAACTTCCAAGTGAGCAGATGTATAAAACCCAAGCATTTTAACAGCTACGCACAGGCACAACTTCATCACTTTGCTGACGCTAGCGAGCTAGCCTATGGTTCTGTAAGCTATCTGAGACTCGTAAATGAGAGGAATGCAGTACACGTCAGCTTTCTGATGGGAAAGTCTAGGGTGGCCCCCTTAAAGAAAACAATTCCGAGACTGGAGTTAGCTGCAGCAGTTCTAACCACTAAGGTGGACAAGGTTCTCAAGTCAGAATTACAGCTGGATTTAGAAACATCAATATTTTGGACTGACAGCGAATCAGTACTGAAATATATATCCAATGAACATACCAGGTTCCATACCTTTGTGGCGAACAGAGTGTCGTTTATAAGGGAAACAACAGAGCCTACACAATGGAAATTTGTAGACACCAACTCAAATCCTGCTGGTGAAGCCTCAAGAGGACAGAGGACTAAAAGGTTTCTTCAGAACACAAGATGGATACATGGTCCAGATTTCCTATGGAAAACTAATCTTGACTGGCCATTAATCCACATAAAGGCCCATTCACTTTCTGAGGATGATCCAGAGGTTAAAAGAAGCACAACCATGAATGTGATCATCCAAGGTAGCATCAAGCCTACAGACAAGCTCATGTCTTATTTTTCAAGCTGGACTAAGCTCGAAAGTCTCAGTAGCCTGGTACCTGAAACTTAAAGAAACCTTGAAGTGTTTGGTACTTAATAGAAAAGAATTAAGTTCAAAAATCAACACAAACCTAGTAACTCGGAACATGGAAAAGGCTTTATCAACGCCAATCTAGTAACTCGTAACATGGAAAAGGCTTTCAAGCAAAAGATGGAACGTAGCAAGGTTTTACTGGGTGGACAGAAGGTAAATGTTTTAGATTTGGAGATGGCTGAACTGTCCATAATTCAGTACGTTCAAGCAAGCCATTATTCAGAAGAGATCTCAAGCATACATACCAACATTAAGAAGTCAAGTACTCTATACCGACTTGATCCAGTGTTGAAGCATGGAGTTCTTAGGGTAGGAGGACGTCTGTCTAAAGCGGCCTTGCCCGAAGAAGTCAAGTTTCCTGCTATACTTCCCAAACATTCTTATGTGTCAACACTCATTCTTAGACACATACATGAAACGTTAGGACATATAGGAAGAAATCACATCCTTTCTGAACTCCGTAAAAGGTTCTGGATCATCAACGCTAATTCTACTGCACGCAAAGTTATAACTCAATGTGTTGTATGCAGGCGAAACAGACCCAAAGTAGGAGAACAAAAGATGGCCGATCTACCACTGGAAAGGTTGGTTCCTGATTTGCCCCCGTTTACTACCGTGGGCGTTGACTATTTTGGGCCTATTGACATTAAAAGAGGACGAACTGCATTGAAACGTTATGGAGTACTGTTCACATGCATGATTTCCAGAGCTGTACATCTAGAAGTTGCGCATTCACTTGACACTGACTCTTGCATTCAAGCCATCAGACGCTTTGTCTGTAGAAGAGGCCAAGTGAAACATATGAGGTCTGATAATGGGACAAATCTGGTGGGTGCGGAAAGAGAACTGAGAAAGGCTCTATCTGCCCTCAATCAAGATCATATTCAAAAGTCTTTACTTTGTCGTGGGGTAGAATGGAGTTTTAATCCCCCAGGAGCATCTCACCATGGAGGAGTGTGGGAGCGGCTGGTTAAATCCACTAAACAAGTACTTCTCTCCGTTTTAAAGCAACAAGAGTTAACTGAGGAAGGACTACATACGCTATTATGCGAAGTAGAAGCTATTTTGAACAGTCGTCCTTTAACCACAGTCTCTAATGACCATCAAGATCTGGAGCCACTCACCCCAAACCACATTTTGCTATTGAAATTGCAGCCTATGATACCACCTGGGTTATTCAGTAAAACTGATGTGTACATAAGACGACATTGGAGGCAAGTGCAATACCTTGCCGACATTTTTTGGAAGCGTTGGGTTCATGAATACCTACCCATAATGCAAGAGAGGCAAAAATGGAATAAAAGAAGGAACTTTGCAGTTGGTGATGTAGTGTTGGTGGTAGACTCTACTGCCCCACGTGGCTCTTGGATCTTAGGACGAATTGCAGAAGTTATGCATGATCATAATGGACTAGACCGAACAGTCAAAGTGAAGACCCAAACCAATATCCTAGAGAGGCCTGTAACTAAGATATGTTTATTACTGGAGAATACAGAATGATGCCTTCATCCCTCCAGTATCAATAACAAAAAAGATAAGTATTAAATTAATTCTACTTATAATATTAATATAATTATATTGATTTCCTTTAACTATATTAAGGCTCCTTTTGATAAATGTTGATAATTGTTTTGTGATAAGCCAAATACAATTAGGTGCCGGTTTTGTAGGAGCCATTTATAGGTTTTGTCATATTGTTTTATGTTTTCCCTTCTTACTTGCATGTTTTCTGGAGTTTGTGTGCGCCCTCTACAGGACAAACCATAAGATAAAGCCACAGGTGTCTAATGAGATAGCGTGGTCTACTGGGAGCACACGGTCTTTAGACCTTCTTTCTCCCTTTCAATGTTTTCTGGTGCTCTTATAGTTTGCAGCTTGAATTATTTTGTATTTTACTTTCAGTGTTAAGTTGCATCAGTTTAGTTTTTGTAACATGCAAGATTAATAAATCAACTGTGATCTACTTCATTTTCTTGGATTTTAATGGATAAAGGAGCAAACAGAGGTGTCTAAAATTTCCCAGGCAGACCCAAGAAGTGACAAACTTTTAAAGCAAGTAAGGGTCACTACAGTGATTTTCATGCGAATCTCATCAGTAAAGCCGCTTCTGGTGATCAGTAGTAAATCTCCAGCACGTGCTTTCAGATGGAGCGGCATTTACTACACGGAGCCGTAAATCACTGACAAGCTACACAAAATCGCAGGCGATTCATTGCCGATTTTAAACGTGATTTTGTGTAGCTTGTCAGATGGAAAAAATATAATTGGTGTTCTGTGAATAATTGTTAGAGGATTTAAGAGTAGAAAAGGTCTTTCTACATGTTTTGATCCACGATGAGAAAGCTCTCTTCTGCTCATGGTGAACAGTTGCAGAGAACAATGAATCGAGAGATTGCAGGATAGTGCCCAGCTCTGTGGGAGGCATACAGACAGCCATCCGTCGATAATGTTTTACCAAAGCCTGAGCTGATGCCGTCATTTCTTGAATAATGATGTCTGTAAATGTCATTATTCTCCAGGTGGTCGGCTGAAAAGAAGTCAATAACAGATCACTCAGCCTAAGCACAAACTCTGTGAGCAGACACATGCCACCAGAGAGCTGCCTACATGCTGAAACCAATCAATCACTGCAGCACATGGCGTTGACTACTGGCAGAACCTGGGCTTGAATGTGTGGTGGAATGCTTTCAGTACTGACACTTTTTCATACTACGTCAAGAATGTTTGGACTGCGTGATTAAATAAATGATATAGAATAGAACAATTAATGATGGTATTTATTGTCAACAAAGGTTTAATGGCTATGTGTATGGAAATGCCTTTGGTAGCTACATCACTTAAATAACGGGGTTATATTATGATTATTGTATTATTTATTTTTTTCGTACCAGTAGACACACAGGGCCTGTTTACACCTGGTCACTTCATGCGTTTTCTCTGATCGGATAGCTATCTGATTGTGAAAAGACCAGGTGTAAATGGCCTTCGAAATGCTTTCAAGATGGATTTAAATCCGATTGCTCAAACCATTTCAGGAGGTGGTCTGGGGTGCATTTCAGACAAAACTGGACAAGTGTAAATGTGGTTTGTTGAAACCACATATGTAAATTTTACTCCTCCCAAAATGTTAAAATAATAAATGTCTTAGAGCATTTTATAGGCTATATGACATTTTATAGTCGTATATGACAGCACTAATGCAACACGCATCGCTGCATATCTGTCAGTTGACTTGAACTCTGTTAAATTTTGCATATTACATGGGAATTGAAAATCGGTTTTGTATTCGTTTTTTTTTCCTGGAGACACATTTACGTGGCCAGGTGAAGATGGAAGGGTTTTAATAAATCAGATAGCTATCAGTTACCAGGTGTAAACAGGCCCATAAGGTAATGCTTTTTTTTTTTTCTTCTTCTTCAGGTGATGTTTATTCCATAACGAATAGACATAAAACCTAAAATGTGCATCAGTGAAACAGACAGTTTAAACTTCTCTTATTAGTGTTGGATGTTACTAATTGGCTTTTGGAGTCATTTAAAAAGTTTGTTCAACCAAAAATGCTGTTAAATTTTATAGACTTACGGAACATAAATGAATATTTTTTAAATATTCTTTCATAATTTTTGCACCTCTATTGAATAGAAAAAATAAAATTATGAGTAAATGATGACAGAATTTTCATTTTGGGGTGAACTAGCCCTTTAAAAATCTCTGGTTGGCCATTAATGGAATGGGAATAGATGCAAAGTGCAGTTTAGAATGCAGTATGTTGTTTTTGCATCAGTTAATCAAAACCGCATAATTGTGATTATTGTGACAATTGATGGTGCAGTCCTAACACTAGGGTTGCAAAAAGGTGGAAAATTTCCAGTAAATTTCGGAAATATTCCAGACATTTTGGAAACTTTCCAGGATTTTTTGGGAATATTCCAGGAATTTTTTGGAAACTTTCCAGAAATTTACCGGAAATGTTCCACCTTTTTTGCAACCCTACCTAACACATACTTTGTCTCCAGCACAAATAAGAGTTGTGTAGACATGGATTAGAATGTGCTCCAGTTTCATTATTTTTGTTCTTTACTGATGCAGAATTTACTAGAGTGATGTGTGGTGTTTTGTGAAACTGAGCTGTTTTGAAACGGTCTGTGGTATGAAATGTTAATAGCTTTGGCAGCTTTCCCTTAAAATGTTTTCTAAGTGTTTTTAATTTTTTGGACTGTTTCAGCAGTAAGAGATTTCTGAGTTACATAATGTTCACGAAAAGTTTGGTAGAGTGTAACTTCAGATCGATTTCAGCTGTGTTGATTAAAGCTAGCCTTTTCACTGTTACTCTAGGATGGGTGAAACCAGCAGTGTGGTGACAGCTAGCGTGACATACTGTTGAGAGGGGTAACTAAGTGGTGCTGACAGCCCTGGCTTCACATTCCACATTTGACAGGTTCTAGCTTTACCCTCCTGAGCTGGCGAAAGAGTCCTGGGGCATAACAGAAGCATGTTTTTGGCAAAGGTCATTACACTCAGATGGCACTCAGAGTCTGCTACTTAAAATAGATTTTATATTTGTATTAGCTACACTGATTTAACTCTAAAATTCAGGAGTAAGTTTTGGATTCTTGTAGTGGGTGGCAGCAAACCATAGGCTGATTTGTAAAATGTTTCCTGTATAAAACAAAATATAATCTTACTGTGTGTGGTCAACCTGTTAAACCAGTTTTGGATACTATCATATATCTAGAAAATAGGTCTTGTAAGAATTGTTTATAGGAAAGTACCATTTAAATCTGCAGAGCTGTTATGTAAGACCTGACAAAGAAACACAGGCCAGTAATGTAAAAACGCCAACCTCGTCCATTTTGATAAAACCACAGCTTCTCTTTACTCCCACATTTTAAAAGTACTTGATGCTTTTCCTCCATTAATGCCAAATACCTGTACATTAGCTCACATACTCACCCCCTTTTTCACTCATACTTCATTCTTTCATAATAAATTTGTCATGAGTTTAGTCCATCCAATCATGTTTTTTCCTGTAGAGAGATATTGTTTTTTTAGAAACAAGCAATTGGCAAGAGAGGCCTAAAATGTATGTTAAAAATCACATTCGCCTTAAAGGTTGAGAAATCTCTCTCAAATATCAAACCTCCATAAACACATTTTGCTTTACAGCTTATATTCCACTGATTAAAATATGACATATCACAGAAGCTTCCACACCATATACAGTGGGTACGGAAAGTATTCAGACCCCCTTCAATTTTTCACTCTTTGTTATATTGCAGCCATTTGCTAAAATCATTGAAGTTAATTTTTTTTCCTCATTAATGTACACACAGCACCCCATATTGACAGAAAAACACAGAATTGTTGACATTTTTGCAGATTTATTAAAAAAGAAAAGCTGAAATATCACATGGTCCTAAGTAGGGCTGCACGATTAATCGCATGCGATATTTAACGCGCATCTTATCAGTAAAGCCGGTTCTGTAATCAGCGGTAAATCTCCATCACCTGCGTGCTTTCACATTGAGCAGCATTAACTACACAGAGCCGTTGTTCACTGACGAGCTGCGCTAAACCACGTTCATATTCACGCGATTTTTTGCCCTGCTCATCAGTGAACAACGGCTCTGTGTAGTTAATGCTGCTCAATGTGAAAGCACGCAGGTGATGGAGATTTACCGCTGATTACAGAACCGGCTTTACTGATA
>NW_015539822.1:241305-241605 GCF_001515605.1 Sinocyclocheilus anshuiensis | reverse complement strand
AGCAAATGGCTGCAATATAACAAAGAGTGAAAAATTTAAGGGGGTCTGAATACTTTCCGTACCCACTGTATATGTACTGCGTGTGTAATGTGTAAACCAGGTGTAAGAACTCCAGAATTTCACTTACAGAGGCAAATGACATTGAGGGAAAAAAACTCAAAATGATTTGCCATGTGTGGGCTAGGGCTGTGTATCACCAGCAAAGTCACGATACGATACGTATTACGATACATAGGCCACGATACGATACGTATCACGATACATGACTGCACTGAATTTCACCTCAGCAGAATTTAGTAA